>NC_068417.1:47720864-47764439 GCF_023724105.1 Carassius gibelio
ACCTGCTTTTAAAGGGAATGTTGGATGACGCTCTGATTGGTTTATTTCACGTTACGCCCAAACCACACCTATGAATAATGAAGCTACATCAGACCAACCCATTTTAGATTTGCGCCGGGCGCAAGAGCCTTTATCCCGCTGGGAAAATAACAACAGTGCCGAGACCCGCCCACAAACTTACTTGCGCTTCGCGCTTTGACACTTGCGTTTCAGATCGTTAAAATAGGGCCCACTGTCACTAACTCACCAGCAGAGCTTTCCACATAAAAAAGTAGATCTTATTGCATTAAACCATACCTGTTAACAACTTTAGTAAATCAAGCAATATATCTATGAAATATCAGTATAAAAGAGCAGCAGTTGCTTTTAAATATTTATTTACCATTTCTAAATGGCAGGACCACTAGCTTTTCAGATCCACTATGAAACTAGATCACAGATCTCACATTATTGGAATGACTTTTTCCTGTCACAACCAGCACGACCCCTGGTTATTTTCACCATGAGCCTCAGGCATACATTGGGATGTCAGATATAAACTCATAATATCTCACTGCCTCCAAGAACAACACCTTGTTATTTATTTATATTTTATTTGTTTGCACCTTGCATGATGACTTCCCTGAATGGTGACTATTTAGACATAATAAAAAAAAGAATATGGAGTCTGACAAATGCTAGTCTCATCTTTAGATACTCTTTGTTTTAAAATTAAGAGTTAAAGAGACTGCTACAGTTAGGGCTTTTTTTTAGGAAAAATCGGTTTGAAACAGACTTCCATGGAGGCACTTAGTAGCAAGTAACCTGTTATAGAAAGCAAACTTTATAAGCAAAGTGTGTTACGTATGTATTTTGTATTAAATAACCCACACTTCTGATTGCAATTCTGATTGCATAGTCTGCACACATTTACTGTTTGTTCATCTTCTGTTTTCTTATTGTTTGCTCTATAACGGCTCATGCAAACTGCTGAGACATTGTTTGATTGTGGGATTTTTTTTTTTTTTTTTTATTATTATTTCTCACAAATGGTCTATTACACTGTGGTCTGTTATTGCTCCTAAATGGCACACACAAATAAAATATAATTTTGAACATCCACATTAAATCACCACAGCAACTATACTAACACATAAAAATATGTATCTTGTAATGTAAAATATTTTTTGCTTAGTAACAAACTGTCCTTCTGTATATGAGTCAGTTTTGAATCACCATAACATATTTTATTTTCCATTTCTGGGTTCTGTCATTCTAAACCGTATCCATGAAGTTCATATTGCAGAAGCTGATCGTCAGGTGTAGATGAATCTCATCAGTTAGATCCTCCTTTTTCAGTAGACTGGAGAAGTTCAAATGAATAGGTGTTAGAAAAGCTCATCTCACATTCTCAGCTGAGTTATTTTGAGGGAAAGTGATAACACGGCTGTTACTTTTAAATGCTGCTTACGTTAGTGTCGTTTCAGATATGATGCAAAGTGCTATGAACAACTTCATAAAAAGGTGGCAAGTTGTTCCTCTGTGAACTCCATGTCATCTATATTTACCATGTTTTGCACAATTTTCAATGAAAGAATGATTACATGAACAAACGCATGAACAAATAACTGAATCAAACAGTCATTAAGAATGGAGGTGTTTACTGTACAAGTAGAATAGCAAACTGGAATAAATAAATATTGTTTCGGTTTCCAGGACAATGTGGACCTGGGGGATCTGATGTTTTCTCTGTGCTACCTACCTACTGCTGGACGACTGACCATCACCATGATCAAAGCAAGGAATCTGAAGGCCATGGATATCACTGGAGCTTCAGGTATGAGCAGATTCAGATTTCATTAATATACATGTAATATATATATATATATATATATATATATATATATATATATATATATATATATATATATATATATATATATATATATATAATATTACATTTGCATTCATGCATAAATAGATTTAATAACTGATTCCCTTTTATAGTAATATAACATGGTCAGAGTTGTAGCTTTGACTGTATTTCCAGACATTAAAGATAACTTTCCAGTGTATGTGTATCTTTCTTTGGATTTGTGTTCAAAAAGGAACCGCAGAGAAAAGGTCATGGCATTATATGTAATATTCTATGATAACATTAAAATTTTTACTGTCCACTTGGACTAATTTCCTAGATCCTTATGTGAAAGTTTCTCTGATGTGTGATGGACGGAGACTGAAAAAAAGAAAAACCTCCACCAAGAGGAACACATTAAACCCAGTGTACAATGAGGCCATAGTGTTTGACGTCCCTCCAGAGAACATTGACCAAATCAGCCTTCTCGTAGCTGTTATGGACTATGACCGGTGAGAGTTTATTTATTTATTTTTTTATTTTTTTACATTTATTTTAAATATATAATTATATTTAACTGACAATTATGCATATGGAGTCGTATTACACACCATAGCTGGTGTGGATGCTGTTACTGTTGGAAAGTCGTGGCCTAACGGTTAGTGTTGGACTTGCAATCCAAGGGTTGTGAGTTTGAGTCTCGGGCTGGCCAGAATTGTAGGTTGGGGGAGTGAATGTACAGTGCTTTTTTCCACCTTCAGTACCATGACTGAGGTGCCCTTGAGCAAGGCACTGAACCCCCAGGTGCTGCACTGTGTGTGTCCACTTTGGATGGGTTAAACACAGAGCATGAATTCTGAGTATGGGCCACCATACGTGGCTGTATTCACTTTTATCATTATAGCTTTTTCTGCCTTTAATTCTGTTTGTATTCTTTTGTTTATCCTGTAAGTGTAGCATTGTTTTGGTTGTTTAATATTGGGATGCTAAACATGGATGGACAAGGCAAAGCAAACACATCCTAAAATTTACTTTATGCTTGTGGACTTTAAGTCAATACTTCATTGTATGTTAATTATTGTGAACATGCTTTTTGTTTGTAAACTGAGAGATGAGTCAAAAAAATATATAAATTAAAAAAAGTTTAATCATATTATTATTAATCCATAATTATACACACAAAAGTACACACACACTTCTGATTAAATGGTCTTAATGAAGAGATAACATATGCGAGCCTTATAGAAGGGGCTGTGGAGATTCTTAATGCAGTTCTGCAAAAAGTATAATATTGCAAAAAGTAGTCTTATGAAGTAAACTGTATTTTTCTGTGTCTTTACACAGTGTTGGTCACAATGAGGTCATTGGCGTGTGCCGAGTAGGTAATGATGCTGAAGGTTTGGGCAGAGAACATTGGAATGAAATGTTGACGTATCCACGCAAACCCATCGCACACTGGCACCCTCTCATCGAGGTAAGACTGCATGGACTTTCTCATTCAAAGGTTAATTCAGGTCAAATTTAGTATTTGCTAATAGGCAGCAGGCCTAATACATCAGGCATAATACAAATTGCCTTAAATACTCCGTGTTCCAAATTATTATGCAAGTGACATGTCAATAGGATTTCGGTACAATTAAGAGGCATAATTTTGTTTGTGTTGTTTTTCACATCATTTCAAGTAACTGGTGTCAATCTCAGACAGGTTTAGTCAATAGTTTGCCAGGTCTTCTTAGGTAAATGGAAACCCTTCTTAAAGAGGTTGTTCCACATTATCAAGCAAGTTCTCATGAAATATAGTGTTGAAGAAAGATCTTTCTAAAGATGAAAAGTATGAAACAATGCAATGTCTTGCAAAAGACATCAAAACAAACAATATTTTGCAAAAAGCAAATAGAGATACTGGCAAAATATTTTTGGAGAGATCTTGGTCAGATTAAGATTTATTAAGGAAAGTTTCTGTCAAACAAATGAACTGTATATGTAAATAAGCCACTGCTGAGCAGCGGCCAGGTGTTTGAAGCTACTGGAGTCTCAAGATCCTCTCCATGCAGACTAGCAGTTGTGTGTAAAGCTGCAGTTCATTCACTGCTAACCAAACCTCACAAAGAGAAACCTGCACAGTGGCTCTTATTTTAATATACTTTAAAATATAATTTATTCCCATAAAGCAAAGCTGAATTTTCAGCATCATTACTTCAGTCTTCAGTGTCACATGATCCTTCAGAAATCATTCTAATATGCTTATTTATTATCAGTGTTGGATTTGTTAATTTTGTTAATTATGTTAATTTAATAATAATAGTGTACATTACTAATTTCAGCAATGACTCATCTGAACATCTCTGATAAGCCATTCCATTAATACGCACAGCATAATCGTGTGATTGGTTATAATGCAGTGCTGTACAAACGCGTCTGTCGACTCACCGCCAGCCAGCAAGTGCAGATTCACATTTAGCAGCTAATACGGTGCCCCATTGAATGATCTAGTCACACTCATTGTATCAAATATCCAAAAATATTAGTAGACATTTTTTTGTCTTTTGGAAGCCGCATTCAAAATCTCTCACTTTGAATGGACATGTTGCCTCTCATTACTACTATACTTCAGAGTTATTTTTAAGCAGAAAGCATAGAGTGGATATCAAAATGTGAGAACACTCTATAAATACATTATTTATTATTATTTTCTGAAATATTGTTAATCTTCATTATATTATCTGTAGATATACCACTATTCTGTTAGCGTGTGACCAAATATCCAAGGCATTAAAGAAAAACCTTTATTGAGCACAGTGATCAAAATTGGAGAACAGTAACCACTGAAGCACAAAATAAGATTATAACAAAAATTTGGAGGGTTACAACTGCCAGTAAAAAATAAAATAATAATAATAATAATAATAATAATAATAATAATAATAATAAAAGTAAATAGGCTTGGCCATTTCATTATTTCAGTATTTTTAGCTTCAAGGAGCTGCTTTACCTGTTTGCGGTGTGACAGGGGCACTGTCTTGCATGTAAATTGCAGGCTGACTGGGAGATAACTACTTGCAGGACTGAATGTTGTTGAAGGAGGTTCAGATAAACATTTGCATTCACCCTACCATGTAACTGTATAAGAGGAAATTAGACTGTATAACCAGGAAATTAGAGCCAGATTAACAGCATTAAGTTGGGTATCTTCAAGTGTTCTCAGATTTGTATATTATTATTATTATTATTATTATTATTGTTATATATATATATATATATATATATATATATATATATATATATATATATATATATATATATATATATATATATATATATAATACAATTATTTCAAGAAATATGCTAAAAAAAATTAAGACACACAGTTATTCTGCTCTTTTGAGGGGAAATTCAGACATGGGGAAAACAAAAGAATCAAGCACACTGAACCATTACTGACCTTAAAAAAAGTTTGATTTTCTCTGAAATTCTCTGTAAAACTCACTTTCTAGAGACTTTATTTAAAGCAAACATCCACTGTATATATAGCTCTGTCATTTGTGGCACTTCAGGGAGCAAGAACAAATAATTTTCTATCACAGTTTTGAAGGCTGAGGTGAAGAGTACTGTGCGATCCTGTTTTGTTTAGTTTTGTCTATTTAAAGGTCAACCTATTTTTAACTCTACCCTTCAACCCAAAATAAATAAATAAATAAATAAATTCAATTTTCTCATAACATATTTCAGCACAACATAAATAAATAAAAATACCTTTTTTAGGACAATTACTTTAAATTTCAAATAGTAGAGCATAATTCAATTTTAAAATGATTATTTGATTTTTTATATTATACACACACACACACACATTTAATAAATTAAATGCTAGGATGATTTGTAAATACCTGTGTATGTATTTATTTAATTGCTTGACCTGTGAACTGTGAATTTAATGTAAATGTCCAATTAAATAATGTCAAAGCAATGGAAGCATGGGCAATGGAGTTTTGAGTGAACTAAGATTAATAGTTCTTTGTTCTCCTGCACTCTCTGCAGTATCACAGTACTGGAGGGGGAAGTCAGGGAGGTTCCTGTAATTCCTTGAAGGCCCCCCCTTCACCATAGCCTGAGGTCCAAGGTCTCATCTTTAGAGCAACAATAGAAGAAAATTCATGCACAAGATGTTCTGTCCTGGGATTCAGAAGCCCAAGATCATAGAGCTCCAGTTGGCAGTTCCTGTCAACAGAGGGAATGGTGTGCCATTTACTTCTACCTGTGCACCTGGAAGCCCTTCCACTGCATGGGAATACTTGATTGTTTCAGCTGCATGTTGAGTGGTCACATACTGTATGGTTATTTTGTGCAACTCATGGTGAATTGGAAAAGAACATTTTGTGGAAAAAAAGTGGAAAATAATATTTTTTTGTTGTTCTCAACGTTTCGATTTCAAGTAAATGTTTTCTAAATCAGTCTGTGTTTTAAATGGAGTGTCAGTGTGTCACTCAGTGCTCTTGAGGATAGAATGTCAATTTCCCCTTTTTAATTTATACCCTCCCACAGCGCATGAGTGTGTTTTGGTGTGGTGAAGTTCAAGATGTTCTCTGTTTCTTGTTTGAAATGCTCTGTGGATTTTGTCATAAAGCATCATGGTGGTGAATTGTTTACAGACTTTGCAAGTAAAATGTAATTTCTCATGTTATTAAACATCTATTTCTTACAAAACTAATCTGGTTTAAATGAAGTGTTTCTGTTTATTGAAATCACTATGCAGTATAGGGTTCATTTGATCATCTTTAGATTTAGTTTAGTTTTTAACTTTTTGAATTTAGTCTGTGTAGTGTGTGTTTGGGCATAACAAATAAATAAATGTGTACAAAGTTACAAATCTCAAAGTCCACTCCAAAGGGATATTTATTTATTTATTTATTTTTTATCCCTTTTCAAGAACCACAATGAACGGCACATTTGGATTACAGCGTTGTTTTCTGGGTTTTGTGATGTCTCAAAGTGGCCCAGTAGAGTAGGGAGGGGGAGGGCCGAGGTCGTGGTTAAGGCGGCTGTACATGGTGTGATTCTGATGGTCGGAACTTCGTGAGCCCTCGCACATGTCAGAATTGAGTTTATCCGAAAATCTTACAGAGGCAGTCATATGACACAAATTTAGTATGATTTTACAAACTCTGAGATTATCATTACGTTTTTACGCCACTCATTACAATATGGATTCTGAGGACGAAATTGTTTTCTTTGTGGCAGCTAGTGCTTGATACATCCAAAAAAAAAAAGAAAAGAAACAAAGACATGGCAAAGAGAATGGCTGAAAAGTAGATAAAAACATGGACTTTCTGTACTTCATAAACAACTCGAGGTGAGAAAGTTATTTTTGATTTTTTAGTTGTTTTGCCGGAAATACAAACTGTTCATAAAGCTGAACGGAAAATTTGGCACAATTCGGAATAACAAATACAAAGTAGAGCTGTATAATTAACTAAAATTACTATTTATGTACATAATATGTGGGTTTTATCATCTTCTGGTTGGTCAACTTCATATGGATCGCCAAACCACATATACGTCATTAGGGCTGTCACTTTTAGTTCGAAAATCGATTGCACAATCGATCTGATCAACCAAAAAAAGTTTTGAAAATGAAAATAGGGAATGGATTTTAAAGGGGGGGGGGTGAAATGCTATTTCATGCATACTGAGTTTTTTACACTGTTAAAGAGTTGGATTCCCATGCTAAACATGGACAAAGTTTCAAAAATTAAGTTGTACGTTTGAAGGAGTATTTCTGTTCCAAAAATACTCCTTCCGGTTTGTCACAAGTTTCGGAAAGTTTTTTTCGAGTATGGCTCTGTGTGACGTTAGATGGAGCGGAATTTCCTTATATGGGTGCTAAGGGCGCGTCTGCCGGAAGAGCGCGCGCTCCCGTATAGCAGAGCAGAGAGAGGCTGTGCACAGACAATCACTGATCACAGCGAGAGCATCGCGAAATGTCACAAAAGGAGTGTGTTTTTGGTTGCCAGGGCAAGACAACCCTGCACAGATTACCAAAAGAGAAACAGCATTAAGGGACCAGTGGATGGAGTTTATTTTTACAGAGCATCAATGGAGTTGTGCAAGTGTTTGTGTTTGTTCCCTGCATTTCGAAGATGCTTGTTCACAAGGCCCAGGTTGACGCTGGATTTGCACATCGTTTATTTCTTAAGGATAATGCAATCCCAACGAAAAAGGGTCACGATCGTGTGTTGGAACCGCATGCGGTGAGTAAAACTGCTTCAAATATCTCTGTGTTGTTAACTTAGCAATCAGCGCGTAAGCACATCAAGTAAACAACATGCGATGTTGTTATCAAACTGCACGAGTAAAACTGCTTCAAATATCTCTGTGTTGTTAACTTAGCTATCAGTGCATAAGCACATCAAGTAAACAACATGCGATGTTGTTATCAAACTGCACTTTCCACATGTACAGCTTAAAAAAAAAAAAAAAAAAAAAAAAAAAAAAAGACGACAAAGTGGAACTTAGTCATTTTCCAAAACCGCTAAGCAAATATATACAGTTTCAGTACATACCACATAGAGAAGCCTTTGCTGATGCTGCTCTTGTTAAATTTCAGCCTCTGGATCTGTGTCACAGTTTCCAGACGCGCTCAACACAAAATCCTACTGGCGCTCGTGATTCTTTAGCTCCGCCCACACGTCACGCCTCTAGGCACTCGTGTTTTTCCGGGAAAAATCGGTACAGACTATCTTTCTCTTATGAATATAATAAAAATAAAGACTTTTTGGAGTTATGAAGGATGCAGTACTACTCTATAGGTAATGAAGATTAACAGGATATTGAGTGAAAACGAGCATTTCACCCCCCCTTTAACCAAATATGTACACTATTTATTATTTTCAAGTCCATTTAAAGTTTCATTTTTTGAACAGTGAACAGTGGTTTGAAATGGATTGAATCATTATTTAAAATAATTTTTGTATTGCCTAAATCATAAATGCAGCCGGGTTGAAGCCTGCACTGATGTTTTTCTTTTGTTATGGCAGCTGTCCCCTCTGCACATATATTTTTTGCTGTTTGTTATTCTGCACGAAACGTCTTGCCAATAAATAAGAAATATTGTTGACTTGTGCGTTTCCAGCACTCTCTTTACGTTCGTCCGTTATTTGACGTTGAAAAAGGAAACGTCTTTTTTTAGACGTTTTTTTAGACAATTTTTTTTAGACAATTTTAAAATCGATTCAATAAACACTTATGTCTTAAAAATCGAAAATGATTTTTTCACAAAAGTGACAGCCCTATACGCCATGAATTTAAACTGACAGCGCCCGATTTTTGTTTGACATGTTTGAAAATTATCGGGAGGTGTTGTGGTAACGTTCTCTGATCAGCCCATAATTGTTCTTACACGATACGAGCCACGACCATGCAAGCATCTATGATTTTCTCCCGAGATAAAAAATCGTCTGTGAGCACGTATGACAGCAAAAATTACACTGTGTATGCCCGCCTTTAGAAAGCTTGGTTGAGTGCATCAGACAAGACGACAACGAAGAAACAGTGCTGCTGTAGCATCAAGTTTCCGCAAGTTATTACACATGCACCTGAATAATTATGTATGTAAATATGTATGTTACAATGATGAAAACGTTTTTGTAAAAAAAAAATTCTAACAGAAGTGACAATGTTGGACAATGATGTAATCTTCAGAATATACACTTCAATTCTGAGACTACAGTGTTTCCCATACTTGAGTGTGGGTGTTTTTATATCACTGTATTTCTGAAGGAAACCAACTGTTAGTACTGCATAGCGCTGTTTTGTACATTCTTTACCGTGGAAACCTCGATTTCTAACACTCCAACAGGCAGAGAATGAATCTGCATATATATGCCGGCATAAATAGAGTCAAAATCTGTGGGAAACACTGAATTATGGTATAAATAAACTCAACTGTTTAACAGTTTTACTGCAATTCACGTTATAATGTTAGAATTAAAGGACAATAGACATAATACACATAAACTTATATGTAGGTAGTAAATGCAGTTATATTTAAGCAGCTGTTGACATCCTGTCTAAAATGTAATTTAGCCAAAAAACAACAACGTTTCCACTCTAATATGTCTTGCAATAACTGCGTGAAAAGGTTTTGCATGATACTCTTGCTCAATATTCTCAGGGTCTGAATCCGGCTCAAACTGATATGGCAATGTTGACATCATCTTTAAAGGGGGGGGTAAAATGCTCGTTTTCACTCAATATCCTGTTAATCTTGAGTACCTATAGAGTAGTACTACATCCTTCATAACTCTAATAAAAGTCTTTAGTTTTATTATATTCATAAGAGAAAGATAGTCTGTACCGATTTTTCCCGGAAAAACACGACCGGCTGGAGGCGTGACGTGTGGGCGGAGCTAAAGAATCACGAGCGCCAGTAGGCTTTTGCGTTGAGAGCATGTGGAAGCTGTGACATTACCCTGAGGGAAAAACCATCATCCAAAACAAACCATGGCTTATAGTCAGATTCAGGCGTTTATTTATGATCCAGAATCAGATCCCGAGGCTGAAACTGAACGAGAGCAGCAGCAGCAACGACTCGCTCCGAGCGGGGCTCCAACCCGGGTCTCCGGCATGGGAGGGGACGCACTAACAAGGAGGCAGAGATATTTTAAGCAGTTTTACTCACCGCCTGCGGTTCCAACACACGATCGTGACCCTTTTTCGTTGGGATTGCATCATCCTTAAGAAATAAACGATACGCAAATCCGTCGTCAAACTGGGCCTTGTTTGTAAAACAAGCATCTTCGAAATGCAGGGTACAAACAAAAACACTTGCACAACTCCGTTGATGCTCTGTGAAAATAAACTCCATCCACTGGACCCTTAATGCTGTTTTTTTTTTTTTGGTAATCTGTGCAGGGTTGTCTTGCCCTGGCAACCAAAAACACACTTATTTTGTGACTTTTCGCGACGCTCTCGCTCTGATCAGTGAATCGCTCTGATCAGTGAAATGTCTGTGCTCAGCCTCGCTATACTGAGTGCGCGCTCTTCCGGCAGAAGTGCCCTTAGGACCCATATAAGGAAATTCCGCTCCATCTAACGTCACACAGAGCCTTACTCGAAAAAAAAACTTTCCGAAACTTGTGACAAACCAGAAGGAGTACTTTGGGAACAAAAATACTCCTTCAAACGTACAACTTAATTGTTGAAACTTTGTCCATGTTTAGAATGGGAATCCAACTCTTTATCAGTGTAAAAAACTCAGTATGCATGAAATAGCATTTCACCCCCCCTTTAACTATAACAGAGCAGACGGAACTTGCTGCTTTGGCAAGGGCGAGGTCGTACTGAAACATTGTCCAAGCAGTTCACCAATCACTACGCACTGGGGACAGCTAATCAATCGGATCACATTTTGCTTTTCAGAAGGTGGGCCTTCATCAAACCCAGGACTAATTGAGCCGTTTATGCCAGGCTGGGGAGGAAACAGGAGAGCTTGTTCTAGTACACCCACAAATTAAAATCAAGACTTTGTATAATAGAGTATAAAAGCACTTTTTATCATAAAAAGGACCCTTTAAAGATAATGAACAAGATGCCACATGGATCAGGCTATCTTGAGTCTTTCTTGTAATTTGACCTAATGAAAAAGATCTTAATTAGCTTTAGTGGAAGCATTAAGCTGCATTGTACAATATATCAGTTTAGGAATATCAACTTGAACTGGCAATTAATTTCAAATAGCAGAAGAAATATTGAACCACAGCCGTAAAAAAAATAAGTAAATAACCTTTTCCATGTAATGACTCCAGACACTATTGAAACTAGTTAATTTTCCCATATTGAGTCTGACAGAAATTATTTGCCTTCATACAGCTCTAAACAAATGTTCTCATTATAACCAAAGCAACAGACATGATGAAAGTGCTGTGTTAAGTGTCACAGGCATGGTGCAACTCATGTCAGATGGCTCTCATTCATGGAGATTGATTTAGGCATTCATTGTTGTGTGTGTTTTGTCGCCAATCACACTCCATTTGTTCCTGTCAGAGACACGAGGTCTTGCTTTCATCAGATACATCTGTTACCTTCAGATAGAGAACAGCCTTGGAGAATTTTTTTGTTTTGTTTTTTTCACAAAAAGAACAGGGTTGAACAAAAACCTGTGCTTCAGCACCTCATCTCTTGTGCTGCATTATATTCAGCGTTGGATAATTTTTTTTAAATTATATTTCTGGATTCCAAAACTTGTTTTCCAAAAAAGTTAGTGCTAGCTTTTATTTTACAGGTGCATGGTTATCAACAAAGATGACACCTTGACAAATACAGAAAGTCCATATTACTTTAGCAATTTATTATTATTATTATTATTATTATTATTATTATTATTATTATTATTATTATTATTATTATTATTATTATTACTATATTGGAGTTTACAAATTACCAAAATGTCCTCTCTAATCTCCAAATTTGTTCCAATCTCATACTTGTGTGTTTATAAATATGCATTCAGCTAAATGTCAATCAATAATTTAGGCTGTATCTTCTAACCACTTTAAGATACTGAAACAAAACTTGATATGACAACTTGAAACAGAACGCCTGATCAGTTTGGAGAAAAATAGCCGTTTAGATTTTTTTTTTTTTTCTTTTTTACGTCAACATTTGTTTTTTCAGCATTTCAAAACGCTTTTTTTTATTACTTATTTACCAATGTGTGATAGTTAGGAATATGCGTATGCAGCTTAACATATATATATATATATATATATATATATATATATATATATATATATATATATATATATATATATATATATATATATATATATATATATTTATATATATATATATATATTTACCATGAATAACATAATAACACACTTTAACATGCCCATTCTTACCAATATAGTCACCAATGTCAAACTTCATGTGATCTGTGCTCAGATGAAATAACATTAAACCAGTTGAGCCACAAATGGAGCTCATCTTTAATGTCAAATAGATTTATATTTGTTTCTATTGACTTTATGTTCTATAAAGCACTTTGGGAATTATTCCAGGCTTGTCCTGGGATTAACAGGTTACTCAGAACTCATGGACCACGATCCTGGAATGGTGCCTTTGTCTCTACAGCACTCCGATCATGTCTGTGACATTAAAAAAGTGGCAAGGGGTCAAAGATGTAAGTGCTGACCAGAGACTCTTTAAAATCTCATAACAGTCTTGTTAAGGGTAGACAGAGTCTGAGCTGTATGAATGTAGTGAGAGCAGATTTTCTTCCAGTGTAGTGTGTGTTTGTGTGTGTCTGTGTCTGTGTGTTTCTGTGTGTGTTGCTCCGCATGAAAATTAAAATGAAAGAGGTTAAAATGAAAGAGGTTAAAATGAAATTAATTCACTGTCGAGCAACACTCAAATTCTAACCAAAACACTCAGACTATGATGACTCATATATCATGGTGTGTGGAGTTATAATCTATCAATTGTGAAATAATGTACTAAAATGACTACTTATTGTACAATAAAACTGATTCAAAGTCACTTCACATTAATGGTGCTTGTTAAGGCACACATAACTGTTACTATTGCTCATACACAGGGTTTTTGTCTGGCAGAGAATAAAATTGAGAAGAAAAAAAAAGAAAGAAAGAAAGAAAGAAAAAAAAAAACTAGCTATATCTATACCATAGACATTTGAAATTGGCTCTTTCCTTACCCACCTAACAACCAACTAGAACAGGAAAATAGACAAATTAAATGAAGACCACCAGTACCGTTTCTAGGCACAGGCAAACTAGGCAGTCGCTTAGGGTGCCACCAGCTGGAGGGTGTACACAATGGCACTATATTTATCAGGGTTGTGATAAAGAGTTGCACAGCCAACCTGAAATATGAATGCAGCCCCCACTGGATCCCGCAACATCACTGGTCTAGACTCACTAGAGCATTGCCAATCTGAAGATGCCTGTATGCACATTAAATCAGAGCACTGTTAACTGTTTCCTGATTATTGCATGCAAAGTTTGCATTTGGAGCACCCAAAACACCAAATCATGTTGAACAATTGTTCCAAAATGTGTTCCATTTTTGCACCAATGCATTGTTAAAGGATCAGTGTGTCATGCAATATTCCCACATAAAACTTTAACAGCCAATTAAAAAATATTGGTAAAATAAAATTATGTAATTCACAAGATAAATGGATCCTTTATTAATCTTCATAGTCAATTTTAATGCATCCTTATGGAAGGTCCAAATGCTGAATAAATTAATTCATAGTGCTTAAAGGGAGCAGCATCATACCATAGAGGGCATATCATCATTGCTATTTAAAGGGGAAGTTCATGTGTCAATCAGTAACAAAGAAATACTGTAAATAGCTGCATTCAGATTACTTTTTTGCCCCGATCAGGTTTTTACATGTGACGGGTGCTAGCAAAATGATTCACAATGAGCAAAATATAAAAAAAGAGAGTGTTTAACATAACATTAACATAACATGGATTTATTTGTGGCTATCCACCACAATATCAAGAGTGACTCCCACAAATAGATTTTCCAAAAAGTCTTTGACTTCGTTTAATAAACATGATCACTGCATGAGTCAAAGTCGAAACTCGTTGTGGGTGTTTTTATATCACTGTATTTCTGAAGGAAACCAATGGTCTTCTGAAAATTATGGATGTAATTTTCATCTTGCCTTTAATGTCAGAGCAGGGTTTGTGAGCGCAGGCTCAGCGATTATTTGATTACAACTTTTACCGGGTGAATATATATATATATATATATATATATATATATATATATATATATATTTTTTACATTTACATTTATTCATTTAGCAGACGCTTTTATTCAAAGCGACTTACAGATGAAGACAGTGGAAGCAATCAAATACAACAAAAAGAGCAATGATATATAAGTGCTATAACAAGTCTCAGTTAGGTTAACACAGTACACGTAGCATGGGATTTTAACTAATATAATAAATAAAAAGAAAACAGAATAAAAAAAATAAAAGAATAGAGCAAACTAGTTAGAGGTCTTTACACATACACACACACATACATATACAATTGCATAATAAATGAAAAGAAAATAGAATACAAAAAGATTAGAAAGGTAGTTAGATTTTTTAAAGAATAGAATTAGAATAGTGAGTGTTAAAGTTAGAGGGTCAAATAAAGATGGAAGAGATGTGTTTTAAGCCGATTCTTGAAAATGGCTAAGGACTCAGCTGCTCGGATTGAGTTGGGGAGTTCATTCCACCAGAAGGGAACATTTAATTTAAAAGTCCGTAAAAGTGACTTTGTGCTTCTTTGGGATGGCACAATCAAGCGACGTTCACTTACAGAACGTAAGCTTCTAGAGGGCACATAAGTCTGAAGTAACGAATTTAGGTAAATGGGTGCAGAGCCAGTGGTAGTTTTGTAGGCAAACATCAATGCCTTGAATTTTATCCGAGCAGCTATTGGAAGCCAGTGCAAATTGATAAACAGAGGTGTGACGTGTATTCTTTTTGGCTCATTAAAAATTAATCTTGCTGCCGCATTCTGAATTAATTGTAAAGGTTTTATAGAATTGACTGGAAGACCTGCCAAGAGGGCATTGCGATAGTCCAGCCTGGACAGAACAAGAGCTTGAACAAAGAGTTGTGCAGCATGTTCCGAAAGAAAGGGCTTGATCTTCTTGATGTTGAATAAAGCAAATCTGCAGGTTTGGACAGTTTTAGCAATGTGGTCTGAGAAAGTCAGCTGATCATCAATCATAACTCCAAGGCTTCTAGCTGTTTTTGAAGGAGTTATGGGTTTGCCTTGGAATCACAAGCAGTTCTGTCTTGGCAAGGTTGAGTTGAAGGTGATGGTCCATCATCCAGGAAGAAATGTCAGTTAGACAAGCTGAGATGCGAATAGCTACCGTCGGATCATCAGGATGGAATGAGAGGTAGAGTTGAGTGTCATCAGCATAGCAGTGGTATGAAAAGCCATGTTTTTGAATGACAGAACCTAATGATGCCATGTAGACAGAGAAGAGAAGTGGTCCAAGAACTGAGCCCTGAGGCACCCCTGTAGTTAGATGTTGAGACTTGGACATCTCACCTCTCCAAGATACTTTGAAGGACCTATCTGATAGGTAAGACTCAAACCATTGAATTGTTGTTCCTGAGATCCCTTTCGCCAGTAGCGTTGATAGGAGGATCTGGTGGTTAACCGTGTCAAAAGCAGCGGACAGATCAAGCAGGATAAGTACTGAAGATTTGGATTCTGCTCTTGCCAGTCTTAGAGCTTCAACAACTGAGAGCAAGGCCGTCTCAGTTGAATGTCCACTTCTGAAGCCAGATTGGTTGCTGTCAATGAGATTGTCGTGGGTGAGAAATGTAGAGACTTGTTTGAACACAGCTCGTTCAAGTGTTTTTGCAATAAAAGGAAGAAGGGAAACTGGTCTGTAGTTGTCTAAAAGAGATGGGTTGAGTTTGGGTTTCTGTGGAGTTATACTACAGTCTAAATGATGAGGGGAAAACACCAGTGTGGAGGGAAGTTTTGATGATGTGAGTGAATGCAGGTACAACCTCAGGAGAAATGGTTTGAAGGAGATGAGATGGAATTGGATCAAGCGGGCAAGTTGTAGGGTGATTAGAAAGGATGAGTTTTGACACTTCTGCCTCAGAGAGTGAAGAGAAGGATGTAAATGAATGTAAGTTTGCTGGTGATATGAGCTTGACTGACTGTGGTGTGGAAAATTGTGCACTACCCAGATAGCAAACAGTCATTGAAACTATGCTGAATCAACATCCCGTTGTCAACATTAAGTCATTGAATCAACATCGAACTCTGATGTTGATTCAACATCATTTTGCACCCTGATTTAATATTGAAACAATGTTGAAATTCTGTCCATAGATCAACGGAATTTCAATGCTATTTCAATTATCAGGAATATTGAAACAATGTTGAAATTTCAACTGAACCAAGGATCAACGTGATTTCAATGGAATTTCAATCGTTTTAAAATGTTAATTTTAAATGTAATGCCATAAATTGAATAGCCTGCTTTATCTACAGCCAGGATGTAAAAAATCAATGGAACATTTAAAATCTTGTATAAAACACAGAACACACCACACTATTTAAAATCAAATTCATGTTTATTAGCTTCTCTACTCTTTATTTACATTTCATTGTCATCTGATGCCTGCATAAGTTGTCGTCCAGTCCCTCCTGCCCAGTCTGGCGAATAGCGCAGCCACTTTTGGGTGAAAATTGGGTGATGGTAGCTGTCCCCATCTGCTGAGTAAGAGCATCTAAAACAGAAAATAAAATCACAATGCAAAACAAATATAGCATTTAAGTTAAACAGAACATATATTTGAACAAATTCAGTAGCCTAGGCCTATGATTTTTCAATGATCGGATAAGGCAATAAGTCCTCGTGTTGTAGGCTAGATCATATTTCCCCTATATTCAAAGCACTTTTCAAAACTGCCTGTTCATGGATGTATTCGAATTAAAGGGAGGCAAAAAGGATTAGCTTGCAGTGACCTCTTTCATAAGGAAAATGTATGAGGCCAATTGACTCAAAAATGTTTATGTTTATTATTTTATTGGTTCAGAAGTAGTTGTTAACTCCACAAATTTAATATAAATAACTGGATACTTATTAAATAGTTAATGTAGATTAGAGTTACCATAGACAAAAGATGTTTTGACAAAATAATCATAGACAAAAACCGTTGCATTCAGTTTTTGACGAGGTTTTGGGCTGGAAAACCAATTGCAAGTGGTGCAAGTTGTTTGCAGAAATAAAATAAAATGAAATCAAAAATGTTGTTTTGCTTACTTGGTGTGCAATAGTGATCTGTAAAAGAACAGAAAAGAAAAAAATATCTGTTAAAAACAGCAATTAAAATTCACAATCATACAGTGTGACTGTACTTTATACATATGTACTCAGGTAGCCAATCTGTTATTAAAAATTTAAAAATAAAGAATATAAACGACATAATATACAAATTAAATATACAGTGGTTTATTCTTTTCAGCTACAGTTGATGTCATAGTAGCATTCAAGAAATAAATGTAAAATATAAAAAGCGAAATACACTTTAATGTAGGCATATAAAATATACAATTCTCATTAAAGCTAATGAATTACGCCCCATTAACTGGACTCCCCCGGCCTCTCAGATCACCATTAATGTTAAAGGGATTTTAATGCTAAAATATGCTATTTTTTATGCTGCACTTTCTTCCTATAGTGAATATCAAGCTACAATATATCTGTTTGTCAGCTCAAAAGTTTCAGTGGTAGAACTTTTGCCTGGCGTGTCAGAGGTCCGGGTTTGGGTATTAAAATGAAGTACAATAGTTGTGCAAGTACAATGCTGTATCACTTGCGACGCAAACATCCAAAAGCAAATGAAAGCCGATGAGTACAACTGATGAGTAGTTTACACTTTAGATTAGGGGGTGCAGAAAGCTTAGTAAATTATTTATAATGTTTATTGAGATAATAGTACAATGTTGACATTTCAATGATTTATAAGTGATTAATAATATATTAACTAGTAACTATTAACCATTAAGGATTTTGTTCGATTCAGTTGTTTACTGAAGGCCCTGACTGAAACCCCAGGGTACTCAGGGTACTTACTGTCTGACAGCAGGTTCACTCAGACTCTGCTCATCATCACTGAAGAGTCCAGGAACAAAACAAGCCATCTGACACAGAGACAACAATATTTACTCTGCAGTTCCAGGTTCATTAGAAGGAAACAAGATAAAGCAGAGGTAAAATGCAGATAAAAGACAGAATAATATATATAACAACAATAATAACATATGTAATATACAAATTCTACTACTAATAATATAATCTTAAAATAACAGAATCTATATTTTTAATTTTAGGATGAGTGTGACTTATGTTTTGATGTCAGGGACTTCTTAAATTTGGCGAAATATATTCTGAAAAAGGCATATTAATGTATTTCATGAGCTTCTTTCATGAGCTTCTTTTCATGAGTTCACCTGTATTTCTAAGTCAGTATCTCCCTTCAGCCACATTTCTGAAGGGAGATACTGACTTAGGAATACAGATTTACTGAAGAAGCTCATGAAATACATTAATATGCCTTTTTCAGAATATATTTCACCAATTTTCTTTTCAAAAATCTTGGAGTTTCACTTTGTTCTGTATAGTTTCTTTCTGTCCACCTGAAATCACAGAACAATTTGTATTAATATCTGTTTATCATGAAATATCAAAACTCGTGAACTTGTTTTCAGCCGATTAACGTTACACTCTCAGTGTAAGTGACGTCATCGATTCAGTAAATCAGCCTTTTCTAAAAAAAAAAAAAAAAACACTGACAAATCACCAGCAAAACATTCAGAGCCATCAAAATATCTCATACACACACGACGATTTGATGAAAAGCCCAGAGTTTCATCAAAAAGAGCTCAAAATTTGCCTAACATTACCTGAAAACTGCTAAGATAGATGCTAACGGACTTTTTCGAAGACACTAAACCATTTCTATAAAATAAATTTAATTGAAACATGTCAATAACAAGTAAGAAACGTGTCAGAAACATTTGTATATCATATTTGTGTGATTTTAGCGACTAAACTTACCTAAAACAGCGTAAACCGCAGCGAGAGACGGAGATTACTGCTTGCCAGTAACGTTTTTTGTGTTGACGCCCCGTTTCCATGGCAACTCTGCTCCTCGCGCAGAACTCACCGCACACACAGCATTCACACAAACAAACATCTAGAGTTAAAACATTACATTTATAATGTACATCCTCATTCAATAATCACTCACTATAGTAAGATTAATATAGTAGAATATAGTAGATTCTTTCTGGCAGCCTGTAAAAGAGTGAAAAACACGACGATAAAGCAGTCAGGACTTCTCTTTAATAAACTGCTTTTACATTTTCCCTCCGAGAAACTGCTGGACACGAAAGGCTTTAATATTAATTTACCGTGACCGTTGTCTAAACAAGTTAACGGTAACATTATTTGAAAATGAGCCAGTCTCTTCAGCTGCCCACAGACTGTATAAAAACACACCGCGTGCCTGTGCTGTCTGGGTTCATATCGAACATTAAGCAAGCTTACCTGTACGCTTGTGCCAAGGGTCCAGAAATGAGCAGTACGTTGGGTATACCACCCGTTGATCTCCCGGTCAACCAAAAATCGATGGATTTTCTATCATATTTCCCGGTCAACTATATTTCGATGGATTTTCAATCATATTTCCCGGTCAACTATATTTCGATGCATTTTCAATCATATTTCCTGGTCAACTATATTTCAAAGCATTTTCTATCATATTTCCCGGTCAACTATATTTCGATGACTTTTCAACAACCGCATCGTTTCTCTGTCCACTATAAATCAATTACTTTTCAACACATTCAGGGATCACCCGGTAACCAAATATCAATGCTTAATCAATCATAAAGATAACTATGGATCAATGTTGATCCAATATTGTTGCCATCAACATTAATAACATCAGGTTTTCATCGATATGATAATGGTGATTCAACATTTATTTTGCATTGAAATTTCAATATCAACCATAATGATGATTCAGATGGAAAAACAATGTTTATTCAATGTTGGCTTGCTGTCTGGGTAATGTGTTTAATTTTATTAATGAAAAACGTTGCAAAGTCGACAGCTATTAGAGATGAAGCAGGAGGAGGAGGAGGAGGACAAAGAAGTGAGGGAAATGTTTTAAAAAGCATGCAAGAGTTAGATGAATTGTTAATTTTGTTATGGTAGTATGTCCTTTTAGCAGAGGAGACATTAGCAGAGAAAGAAGATAGGAGTGACTGATACACAATAAGATCAGTAGCATTTTTGGACTTGCGCCAGACCCTTTCAGAAGCTCTAAGCTTAGAACGGTGTTCGCATAGAACATCAGATAACCAAGGGGCAGAATGGGTGTTACGGGATGGCCTGGAAGATTAGGGGCAAACAGTGTCTAAACAAGATGTAAGAGCGGAGCAGAAAGTATCAGTAGCACTGTTAGCATCCAAAGATGCAAACAGTTTAGGGGAAGGAAGTGAAGATGAAACCATTTCAGATAGCCGGGAGGGTGAAAGTGTGTGTAGGTTACGTCGAAAGATGACATGTGGAGGGGTAAGTGATGTGTCAGGGATCATGTTGAGGTTAAGAGTGAGGAGGAAGTGATCCGACGTGTGCAGTGGAGTAACCAGAACATGATCAGTAGAGCACCCCTGTAGTTAGATGTTGAGACTTGGACATCTCACCTCTCCAAGATACTTTGAAGGACCTATCTGATAGGTAAGACTCAAACCATTGAAGTGTTGTTCCTGAGATCCCTTTCGCCAGTAGCGTTGATAGGAGGATCTGGTGGTTAACCGTGTCAAAAGCAGCGGACAGATCAAGCAGGATAAGTACTGAAGATTTGGATTCTGCTCTTGCCAGTCTTAGAGCTTCAACAACTGAGAGCAAGGCCGTCTCAGTTGAATGTCCACTTCTGAAGCCAGATTGGTTGCTGTCAATGAGATTGTTGTGGGTGAGAAATGTAGAGACTTGTTTGAACACAGCTCGTTCAAGTGTTTTTGCAATAAAAGGAAGAAGGGAAACTGGTCTCTAGTTGTCTAAAAGAGATGGGTTGAGGTTGGGTTTCTGTGGAGTTATACGTGCCTGTCTAAATGATGAGGGGAAAACACCAGTGTGGAGGGAAGTTTTGATGATGTGAGTGAGTGCAGGTACAACCTCAGGAGAAATGGCTTGAAGGAGATGAGATGGAATTGGATCAAGCGGGCAAGTTGTAGGGTGATTAGAAAGGATGAGTTTTGACACTTCTGCCTCAGAGAGTGAAGAGAAGGATGTAAATGAATGTAAGTTTGCTGGTGATATGAGCTTGACTGACTGTGGTGTGGAAAATTGTGCACTAATGTGTTTCATTTTATTAATGAAAAACGTTGCAAAGTCGTCAGCTATTAGAGATGAAGCAGGAGGAGGAGGAGGAGGAGGAGGAGGACAAAGAAGTGAGGAAAATGTTTTAAAAAGCATGCGAGAGTTAGATGAATTGTTAATTTTGTTATGGTAGTATGTCCTTTTAGCAGAGGAGACATTAGCAGAGAAAGAAGATAGGAGTGACTGATACACAATAAGATCAGTAGTATTTTTGGACTTGCGCCAGACCCTTTCAGAAGCTCTAAGCTTAGAACGGTGTTCGCATAGAACATCAGATAACCAAGGGGCAGAATGGGTGTTACGGGATGGCCTGGAAGATTAGGGGCAAACAGTGTCTAAACAAGATGTAAGAGCGGAGCAGAAAGTATCAGTAGCACTGTTAGCATCCAAAGATGCAAACAGTTTAGGGGAAGGAAGTGAAGATGAAACCATTGCAGATAGCCGGGAGGGTGAAAGTGTGTGTAGGTTACGTCGAAAGATGACATGTGGAGGGGTAAGTGATGTGTCAGGGATCATGTTGAGGTTAAGAGTGAGGAGGAAGTGATCCGACGTGTGCAGTGGAGTAACCAGAACATGATCAGTAGAGCACCCCTGTAGTTAGATGTTGAGACTTGGACATCTCACCTCTCCAAGATACTTTGAAGGACCTATCTGATAGGTAAGACTCAAACCATTGAAGTGTTGTTCCTGAGATCCCTTTCGCCAGTAGCGTTGATAGGAGGATCTGGTGGTTAACCGTGTCAAAAGCAGCGGACAGATCAAGCAGGATAAGTACTGAAGATTTGGATTCTGCTCTTGCCAGTCTTAGAGCTTCAACAACTGAGAGCAAGGCCGTCTCAGTTGAATGTCCACTTCTGAAGCCAGATTGGTTGCTGTCAATGAGATTGTTGTGGGTGAGAAATGTAGAGACTTGTTTGAACACAGCTCGTTCAAGTGTTTTTGCAATAAAAGGAAGAAGGGAAACTGGTCTGTAGTTGTCTAAAAGAGATGGGTTGAGGTTGTGTTTCTGTGGAGTTATACGTGCCTGTCTAAATGATGAGGGGAAAACACCAGTGTGGAGGGAAGTTTTGATGATGTGAGTGAGTGCAGGTACAACCTCAGGAGAAATGGCTTGAAGGAGATGAGATGGAATTGGATCAAGCGGGCAAGTTGTAGGGTGATTAGAAAGGATGAGTTTTGACACTTCTGCCTCAGAGAGTGAAGAGAAGGATGTAAATGAATGTAAGTTTGCTGGTGATATGAGCTTGACTGACTGTGGTGTGGAAAATTGTGCACTAATGTGTTTAATTTTATTAATGAAAAACGTTGCAAAGTCGTCAGCTATTAGAGATGAAGCAGGAGGAGGAGGAGGAGGAGGACAAAGAAGTGAGGAAAATGTTTTAAAAAGCATGCGAGAGTTAGATGAATTGTTAATTTTGTTATGGTAGTATGTCCTTTTAGCAGAGGAGACATTAGCAGAGAAAGAAGATAGGAGTGACTGATACACAATAAGATCAGTAGTATTTTTGGACTTGCGCCAGACCCTTTCAGAAGCTCTAAGCTTAGAACGGTGTTCGCATAGAACATCAGATAACCAAGGGGCAGAAGGGGTGTTACGGGATGGCCTGGAAGATTAGGGGCAAACAGTGTCTAAACAAGATGTAAGAGCGGAGCAGAAAGTATCAGTAGCACTGTTAGCATCCAAAGATGCAAACAGTTTAGGGGAAAGAAGTGAAGATGAAACCATTGCAGATAGCCGGGAGGGTGAAAGTGTGTGTAGGTTACGTCGAAAGATGACATGTGGAGGGGTAAGTGATGTGTCAGGGATCATGTTGAGGTTAAGAGTGAGGAGGAAGTGATCCGACGTGTGCAGTGGAGTAACCAGAACATGATCAGTAGAGCAGTTTCGTGTATAAATAAGGTCCAGTTGGTTGCCTGATTTGTGAGTAGCAGTAGCTGACACTCGGTTGAGATCAAAAGAGGCAAGCAGAGTGTGGAAATCGGCAAACAGAGGTTTGTCTAGATGAATGTTGAAATCTCCAAGCATAACTAGGGGAGTACCATCCTCAGAAAAGGTTCAGAGCAACACATCCAATTCATCCAAAAAGTTACCCAGTGGTCCTGGGGGTCGATAGACAACTAAAAAATGTATTTTAAAAGGGTAGGTAACAGTAACTGAATGAGATTCAAAGGAGCTGTTGATAACCAAAGATGGTAAAGGATTAAATTTCCAATCATTAGAGATGAGCAGACCAGTACCTCCACCTCTTCCAGTCAAACGGGGAGAGTGGGAAAATGAGAAATTATTGGAGAGTGCTGCAGGTGTAGCAGTGTCCTCTGGTTTGATCCAGGTCTCTGTTAGGGCCATGAGATTAAGCTTTGAATGACTAATAATAGAAGTAATGAAATCGGTTTTGTTTACAGCAGACTGGCAATTCCAGAGACCAATAGGAAAAGAAAGTAGTGTATTAGCAGACATAGGCAAAGTATGCAGGTTGTTAAGAATGCGCTGTCTACATTGTGTGTTGCACGGTTTACGAGTGGTAATGATAGTAGGGATCTGGAAACACATAGTAAGATTTGGTTATAAACAAAAAACAACTGAAACAGAAATGAAACAAGGAAAAGGAAAAAGAGTAATCAAAACAATACTTATATCCCCTGCCGGTGTCCCTGCCCGGTGAAATCGCACGGTAGAGTCGATGGTCTTTACACTCTTCGGTCTTCACACGAGGAGGGCTTAACTGGAGGGCTGCCGCGACCGCTTCCGCGGTATACTAATCTTTTTTAAACCCGACAAAACGGAAATTGAATTCAGCTGAACGTACTTTACTGTTTATCACATATCACAACAAAGGTCTAAGCAAGTGCACAACACTGACAACGTATGCGATAGAGTAGGAGACAATATATATATATATATATATATATATATATATATATATATATATATATATATATATATATATATATATATATATAGGGGTAAGAGTAGGAGTAAGATATATATATATATATATATGCCGCCACAAACAGAGTGCCAGTCTGTTCGGTTATGAATATTATTAAATATCTTAATCTGAATGTCGGATTGAAATGAACACTGCTATTAGAGTAGTAAATCGTTAGCATAAGTGCGGCTAACGCTAAAATAATGTGCATTAGAATGAAGTGCATTAGAATTCTTTATTAACTATTGAATGCTCCTATAACCAGAGTACATGATGATATTTACAATTTTTACACATCAGAGGCTTTTAAATGAACTGTGAATCTAAAATATGTGAATGTACTAATGGTTAACATTGTGTCATATCAGTCAGAAAAGCAGTTCTGGGCTTTATTTTTATTTAAGATAACTTATTTGATATTCTTGGCTTTAAATTTCTAAAGCATTTTTAAATAAAATATGTACACAGTTTGGATTGGACTTCGAATTAGTCCATGTGACATCAGAGGGTCAGTTGAAATTTTTTGAAGCATCAAAAATACATTTTGGTACAAAAATAGCAAAAACTACGACTTTATTCAGCATTGTCTTCTCTTCCGTGCCTGTTGTGAGCGAGTTCAAAACACAACAGTTCAATGATATCCGGTTCGGGAATGAATCACTTGATGTAACTGGATCTTCTTGAACCAGTTCACCAAATCGAACTGTATGGAGCTAAAAGAGTCTCAATAAAGATAAATACACACACTACATTCACATATGCACACACAGGATTCATACATGCACACACATGATTCATAAATACTGTACACACACAGGATTCACAAATGCACACACAAAATTTAAAAAGCACAGAAGATTCACAAATGCATACAAAATTCAGAAATGCACACAAAATTCAGAAATACACACACCATTCAGAAATGCAAACAACATTTACAAATGCACTCAAGATTCACAAATGCACAGGACAAAATTCAGAAATGTATTTCTGATGCACACACAAATATATACTGATCTACAAAATGCTTGCGGTCTGTGAACTTCACTGATTTTGAGACTCCCCTGACTTGGCTCGACACACAAATGCTTTTCTTTAAACAGGTAATGATCAGCAACCAATCAGATATCTCCCTTCTTTTAGCCAATCACAAGAACGCACTCCACGTGGGGGATTGTTTACTTATAAGCCAATCACATGAACACGTTCACACAGCGCGATATGCCTGTGGTGTGGCATATTATAGCCTACTTATTTATTAAATTGTATGAAAATACAGATGTTTAGATTACAATTCAGGTTTATTTTTTATTATTTTTACAAAATATAGATTTAAAGGTCCCCTTCTTTGTGATCCCATGTTTTAAACTTTAGTTTAAAACATTTAGTGTGTAATGTTGTTGTTAGAGTATAAATAATATCTGTAAAATTCTAAAGCTCAAAGTTCAATGCCAAGCGAGATATTTCATTTAACAGAATTTGCCTACAAAAAACGACCCGTTTGGACTACAGCCCTCTAGTTCATGCAGTAATGACGTCACTAAAACAGTTTTTTGAGTAACCTCCGCCCACATGAATTCACAAAAAGGGGGCGTGGCCTTGTTGCGCTCCGACGGAGAAGAAGGAATAGCTGCATTTGTGTTTGCCATGTTGTCGAAACGCTGCTATTTTCATCTCGGAGTCCAATCAACTTTGTTTGGGCTTCCCAGGGACGCTGTACTTGGAGATTAATGGTTACAATTTATGTTTAACTCGTTTCCTGAAAATTATAATCCACATGTAAAACTATGTGCAGCACATTTTGCTGACGAAAGCTTGCTGAGGACAACTTCCTCAATCTCAATCAGTTTAATGCCGGTGTTGTGTAATATTCGGTTCCCGTGAAAAAAATTTCCCGTGGTTGGAGTTAACATGATAAGTTCGGTCAGTGTACTGTTTGAGTACATTAATTACTCTGGGATATTGGTTTGTTTTAACTCAGAGGGAGTGTCAGCCACATTAAAAAAGTTAACAGCTTAAGTCATTTGTGGATTAATGCTTATTGGAGACGAGAACCATTTCAAACGATTCAGTTCGATTTGGTGAACTGGTTCAAGAAGATCCGGTTACATCGAGTGATTAGTTTGCGAACCGGATATCATTGAACTGTTGTGTTTTGAACTTGTTCACAACAGACACGAAAGAGAAGACAATGCTGAATAAAGTCGTAGTTTTTGCTACTTTTGTACCAAAATGTATTTTCGATGCTTCAAAAAAATTCTAACTAATTCTAACCTCTGACGTCACATTGAGTACTTTGAAGATGTTTTTATTACCTTTCTGGACATGGACAGTATACCGTACACACAGTTTCAAATCTAGGGAATAAATGCTAAAATGTCATTAAATAGTATATAAATGTGTGTTTGTGTCTATAGCTTTTTTATTGTTGTAAGTGGTCAATCTTCTGGTTATTGAGCCCTGCTGTTTACAATCGTGATGGAGGTACATTCATTATCTTGCCTCGACTCACAGCTATCATTTTTATTTTGTGTGTCTGTGTGTGAGGTGATGCATGCTCAGCTTTTCTGTTGCCAGGAAACTGAAGCCTGAGCTTATAAGACACAAGGGGGAGGGTTATAGAACACTAGTGGAACTGGTGGAATTGTGTACCAGTAATACTGTGAGGATAGTAGGGTCAGCATTCCATTAAGGCTTTGTGCATTGATACATTTCATGACAACCACACAATTGCCATTTTCAACTCTTAACCACCTATTCTCAGACATTTTTATAAGGTTTGTTTTTGATTAGCTAGGAATTGCTTCCTTATGGAAATATATGCTCCTACCCCCTTGATTCTGAAATCCTTTACCCTGGTTAACATCAATAATCATTATGCACTTTCATGACCCTGTCATGAGATTCCAGTGAGATTGAGAAACTGATTTGTTAAGAGAACTTGCTTCAGCCTCAGCCCTTTCAATGAGTCCGGTAAGTATTTGTCTCAACTGGAGGAAAAAATAAAAATAAAATTGGATCTATGTTTGCACCATACAAGGCTAAAAAATCATCCATGGAGAAGTACATGCTAAGGATGCCCACTGGTCAGCCCATCCCAACAGCCTGAAGCTACGGCTCAAGATCAAGCAATGTCAATGGTAGACCCTCAAATGTCCAACCTTTCCTAAAGTTAAATTACATTTTCCCCACACATTTACCTGTAGGAGCTTATATTCGGTATAGCTGGTATAGCTATATAGGGGGTATAGCTGTACACCTCATATCAAAGTAGACACATCAAAAAGGAAAGGATGTGTGGTCAAGTATCGTGATCTACTCTTGGAATTTACCCATCAAAGTGCACACACGCTCACACACACATACACACGTGGTCATTCACTCCCCTTACCTACAATTTCTGTCCATACCAAGACTCAAACCCATGACCTTTGGGTAACAAGTCCAACTCTCTGACCATTAGGCCACTACTGCATGCAGTCAAATATGCTGTTTAGTAGTGATGCATGATTTTATTGGAGCATCATCGAAACTGGCTGATAAAAGATTAAAAATCGGCATTTGAAAAAAAAAAAAAAAAAAACTATCACACCCTGAGCATGTGAGCTATTCATCTTATCAGCCGATATGTCTTGCCGATAAGATAAATAGCTCACATGCTCAGGGTGTGATAGTGATAAGATCACATCAGCAGTGTGTTCATTCTTGATTAAGGCATTTTAGTTTACTTAGGGGTCGCTGTTGGCCTACTTATAATAAAATGATAATAAAATACTAAAATTAATTATACATATTAAATGCTTTAAAGCACAGACTTAAGGTTGGTCTCTTTTTAAACAATACACTTTATGTAGAGCTGTAAAAATTATTACCAAAAAAAAAAAGAGAGAGTTTAAGTCAATGTTTAAATTTCTAAATTAATCTAGGGGATAATACAAACATAATATAAACATACAACAAAATTAAAGAAGGGGATAGATTCTGATGTGTCTGTGTCCAGACCCAAAATAAATAGAAAACTATTTTTTTTTTCCTCAAATGATTGCCATAACTTGAAAATCTTGATTAACAATTAATTAGTCAAAATGAGGTTTTATTTTTGATTGAGTGGCTGACAAATGAGCACAACCAACCTCATCCACAATGTGTAACTGTTCTCAAAACGCACTTACATAATCCAGAAGGGGGTGTTTGGCGTTTCTTTTATAACTTGCACCCCCTAACCGGCAACTGAGCACACTCCACTAATTCCACTAAACCTTATACTAAATCAGATTGTAAATGAACTTGGTGCAGTGGAACATGAGCACATCCCATTTCTATTGCATACACCTGAACACTGACACCAGTATAACTATCACTTGAAAAAGGTAAAACGTCTCCCAGTATGAAGGACTGTTTCGACCCTGTTTACACTCATACTAAGAAAGAGAACCATAACCAGTTAGAATGAAAGGTTCATACAAAGTTGTTTCACCCCCCGGTAAAGGAACACTTTTTGTTTTCGCTGGCAAGCCTTTTCTGTTCCACTCTTTACAATTTGAATTAATATGAGCAGGATCCTGACAATAAAAAAAAACAAGCCCGATTTTATTTTATTCATGACCTGTCGAATTTGCCTATAAATTAAAACCGCAAAACGTGTTTAAACGAACAAGTGAATTGTAAAGCAGAGTTCTCTCTACCCACACGCTCATTTTGTGAGGGATTGAAAGACACCTGTTCTGGCAAAAAAAATAAAAAATAAAATAAAAATAAAAAACTCTATGGGCGAGAGCATATTCATCAGTAAGAACTGTGGCCTCTGAAAGCAAAGCCACCTTTTGCTCATTTAAATAATCACAATTTTCTCTGGAAGACTCTTTTTAAAATTTTCTAACAAGAATAATTATTGTAGTTGCTCCAGTGTAGTACCCTGATCACCTGGTTTGGGGAGATATAGAGTCAATAAAAGACACAGGACACGGAGCTGCTGCAATATCTTCTGAGTCTCTGTATTGTCTCACATTAACACAAATTTTTCTGCATTCTCATGTTGTTATACATTTTATATGACATATATCTCTTTTAGAGGAAAACACAATATATGGAAAAAAAATATATAGAATTATTCACATACAGCTTCTCAAGTCAAGTGAAGTCAAGTCACCTTTATTTATATAGCGCTTTAAACAAAATATATTGTGTCAAAGCAACTGAACAACATTCATTAGGAAAACAGTGTGTCAATAATGTGAAATGATAGTTAAAGGCAGTTCATCATTGAATTCAGTGATGTCATCTCTGTTCAGTTAAATAGTGTCTGTGCATTTATTTGCAATCAAGTCAACGATACCGCTGTAGATGAAGTGACCTTCCAAGTGGCTTTCCATCAGCAGCAAGGAACCGAAACTCCATCAGTGACAGAATGGAGAAAAACACCTTGGGAGAAACCAGGCTCAGTTGCGGGGCCAGTTCTCCTCTGACCAGACGAAACCAGTAGTTCAATTCCAGGCTGCAGCAAAGTCAGATTGTGCAGAAGAATCATCTGTTTCTTGTGGACTTGTCCTGGTGGTCCTCTGAGACAAGGTCTCTACAGGGGATCTGTATCTGGGGCTCTAGTTGTCCTGGTCTCTGCTGTCTTTCAGGCATGTAGAGGTCCTTTCTAGGTGCTGATCCACCATCTGGTCTGGATACGTACTGGATCCGGGTGACTGCAGTGACCCTCTGATCTGGATACAGACTGGATCTGGTGGCTACGGTGACCTCGGAATAAGAGAGAAACAGACCAATATTAGCGTAGATGCCATTCTTCTAATGATGTAGCAAGTACATAGGGTGTTATGAGTGTTCCCTGTTCCGGTTTACCTAATTAATGCAGCCTAAAAATCCTTTAACAGATTTGGATATTAAAAGCATATTAGTATGTTATGTGTAAGACAGGTTAAAGAGATGGGTCTTTAATCTAGATTTAAACTGCAAGAGTGTGTCTGCCTCCCGAACAATGTTAGGTAGGTTATTCCAGAGTTTAGGCTCGAAATAAGAAAAGGATCTGCCGCTTGCAGTTGATTTTGATATTCTAGGTATTATCAAATTGCCTGAGTTTTGAGAACGTAGCGCACGTAGAGGATTACAATGTAAAAGGAGCTCATTCAAATACTGAGGTGCTAAACCATTCAGGGCTTCATAAGTAATAACCAATATTTTAAAATCTATACGATGTTTGATAGGGAACCAGTGCAGTGTTGACAGGACCGGGCTAATATGGTCATACTTCCTGGTTCTAGTAAGAACTCTTGCTGCTGCATTTTGGACTAGCTGTAGTTTGTTTACTAAGTGTGCAGAACATCCACCCAATAATGCATTACAATAATGTAACCTTGAGGTCATAAATGCATGGATTAACATTTCTGCATTTGACATTGAGAGCATACGCTGTAAATTTAGATATATTCTTGAGATGGAAAAATGCAGTTTTACAAATGCTAGAAACGTGGCTTTCCAAGGAAAGATTGCGATCAAATAGTATACTCAATAGTACTCAACAGGTACTGTTTCCACCAATTAAAAAAATAATTTCAATAGAAGCTTGAATTACAATGCACATTAATACTACTAATTACTGTATATTGCATACAATATTCACATATGATACTCTACAATTTAAACATATGTTTCGTTAACCATATCTTCAACTCTTTTAAACTTCTTAAATTAGCTCAAGAATTATAGCATGTCTGCAAAACAAATTATCTCTTTACACACAATTAGCATGAACAAATCTTACACTTTCTCTAATGAACCAACAGATTCCTTGGTTACACTTTATTTCGATAGTCCACTTTAGACATTCTACTGACTATAAGTAACTTTGTAGCTACATGTCAACTACATATCAACTAAATCTCAGAAATTTGGAACTACATGTCTACTAACTCTCAGAGTAGTCTGTTAGGGTAGATTTAGGGTTAGTGTTAGAGGTAGGTTTAGGCTTAGTTTAAGTTGACAGTTAGTTGACAAAGAAAGTGTTAGAAGATATTAAGCAGACAGTCTGCTAAGACTCTACTAACTGCTAGTTGACATGTAGTTGCAAAGCTACTTACTGCTAGTAGAATGTCTAAAGTGGACTATCAAAATAAAGTGTTACTGATTCCTTTTCTTTAAGCCCTGTCACCTGTAGCTTAACTGTTAAATTAGTTCTCAGAAACACCAATATGGTATTCATTCACTCCGTTTTCACATTTCTCAGACCGCATGGTCTCTGCCATCAGTTTAGCATTCACCAGTTGTACACGTGATACACACGAGTTAAACTTGAACCGAACTTTTAGACATATTTTCACAATGAATACACTTCAAACAATGACACTTGCCTTTTTTGCCTTGATTATATAAAGTGTATTTCCACTACAATTTACTAATATCATACCTGGTTAAGGGAGATATAGAGTCAATAAAAGACACAGGACACAGAGCTGCTGCAATATCTTCTAAGTCTTTGTATTGTCTGAGCAGCGCGCCCCCTCCCCCAGCAGGTGAAAGTCCCGAGGCAAAAATAATCAAATAATCGATCATCCATACTAGGCAAGGAATACCAATCACCATTATTCAAAACCATACACTATGCATTAATGGCATTTAGTTTATTTTTCAATTACAACAGCATATTCTAATGACACTAAAACTTATTAATTTTTATTTTCTCTTTTCCTTTATATATTTTTGTAACCACCACACCAGCATATCAATTTTACTGCCCCGTATGTCATGGAAACCTGGCTGAATGTTGCCAAACCGGACAGAGCGTTAAATCTGCTGAGTTTCCAGCTGTTCAGATCGGATCACAATACCGAATCAATTGGAAAATTGCACTGTAGCGAGACTTGCTTTTACATTAACGAAAGGTGGTGTACAGATGTAACAATGTTTTAACCTTTTAACTGTCACCCCCATTTTTGAACATAGACGTGAAAGTACACTATTCACACTTAAATTGTTATAATTCATAAACGCTTTTGAATACAGACCAAAGGTTGGTTTCTTTTTAAAGAAGACAATCTGCAGATTATTGCAGAAGTGAAATCATTTTAAAAAAATGAAAGCATAAAAAAGTTATAGAAGTTTACATTTACTGTAAATACATTTATTATTTTATTTTTATTATATTTTATATAAAATAAATATTTTATAAAATGTTTTAATCCAAAATTGCTATAAAATTAAAGCCATATGTCTAAATAAGTTGTGTTTCAAATTTGAAGTTGATATGAAAAAAATGTAGGTTCATATGCAATTTTGTTTAGGCGTTATACCACAAAAAGCCACCGGGGGCCATTGGATGCATTTTCTGTCACAAATGTATCAATTTCTCTCTCAATATTATGTCTATGACGATATGTCAAGATTATGAAAAGTTTTGATTCTAAAAGACCGTAATATATATGGAATATGACCCCTCCCACTAAGGGGGAGGAGCATGCTAAAATATTTTAAAGTATGATTTCCATGGTAACGCAGTGTCCAATTTCAAAATGGTTTTCATAGGATGAATTTGGAGTATTTAAGCTTTCAAATGATATATAATTTATGATGATTACTAAAACATGTGATAGGGAAAAAGGAAGCGGAGTAGATTTTTTGTGACAAAGTCCAGAACTCCTGTTATGATGTATATGTTTTGAGGTGCACTCTTTTTAGAAATTAATATTTTACTGTTACTTCATCATTTTTAACAACAAAACGTGGTCAAATATCTATTTAGGAGTCTTAGACCTTTCCAGCGATATATAGTTTGTCATGATTAGATTAGGATATAATTGTAATATATTGAAGTAAATTTAGGCGTCCCGTATACGGGACGGTGCTGGCATGATCTAAAAGTGCTCTTTGTTAACTGCAAGCCATTCTATTTGTCTTTGGAGTTTCATTCATTCATTCTTGTGAGTGCAGAAACTCACTGATCAGATAACAGAGACAGAACAACAACACCTGGTCTCTGTTTTAAAATTTCCTTGGGGACTTTAATAAAGCAAATCTTTTCCGTGAGCTGTAGTGTTAATTTCGTCAGACAAGATGAGACTAAATATGTTCATGACTTAGACGAGACAATAACAAGACTGCAGCACTGTCCGCGCCGAGCGACGGCCGAAGTAAGGTCCCAAGCTAGGTCGAAGGAAGAGGCTCTATATTTGTTCGTTATAGTTAGCAGCAGTTTGTTATTAAGAAATAAAATAGTGAGTGCATCGAAAGAATTCGTCTGATGAGACTTTTAGTCGACTAAAACTTGACCAAAAAAAAAAAAAAAAAAAGTGAATTAGAGGTATTCACAGTTCTCCCGAGACCCGTCGACTTGGGTCCCGGGTCTGTTTAACATTGTGTGTAATACATTGCGGGTTTCTTTCAGGTTCAGGCACACATTTTTGGACCTGTGAATAACTCTAATGTGAATGACTAAATATGACTAAAACTAACAAGGACATTTGGCACAATACTAAGACTAAATTAAAAATAGGTGACAAAATTAACACTAGTGAACTGCCAAAATACAGACAGCACATCATTTACCCACCAGAGACAGTAATATACTCGATCACTGTTACACAACAATAAAGAATGCATATCACTCAGTTCCACGAGCAGCTTTGGGGAACTCTGATCATTGTTTGGTTCATTTTATACTGACCTACAGGCAGAAACTGAAATCAGTTAAACCTGTATTAGGACTGAAAAAAATATCGACTAATGAATCAGATCAGGACTTACAAGCTTGTTTTGACCTCCCTGACTGGAGTGTTTTTGAAGCTGCTGCCACCGATCTGGAAAATCTCACAGAGACTTCATACATCAACTTCTGTAAAGATATGTGCATTCCTACCAGGACTCATATAACTTACAACAACAACAAACTGTGATTCACAAAAAAATTCAGACAGCTCCATCAGGCCAAAAAAGATGCTTCCAGGAAGGGGGTAAAGTCTTTTATAAAAAGGCTAAATACACACTAGAGAAGGAGATCAAAGTGGCAAAGAGGAATTATTCTGTAAAACTAAGTCCTGAAGGAAACCACCAACTAGAAGACACAATCCCCAGCACTGTGGATAATCAACAACTGGCAGACAATCTGAATGAGTTTTACTGCAGTAAAAAAAAAAAAAATAATAAAATAATAATAATAATAATAAAACATTTAAATAAAATAAAATCACTTTAGGTTCGTTGGCACTACCATCTCCCAGGACCTAAAGTGGGACATTCACATAGCCTCCATTGTTAAAAAGGCCCAGCAGAGGCTGTACTTCCTTTTGCCAGTTGAGGAAGTTCAACCTGCTATAGTAGCTGCTGAAACAGTTCAACTCTGCCATCACTGAATCTGTCATCTGCACTTCAATAACTGTCTGGTTCAGCTCAGCTATCAAGTCTGACCTCAGAAGACTACAGAGTGTAGTCTGGACGGCTGTGCAAATCATTGGTACAACCCTCCCCACTCTCCAAAATCTGTACTCATCCAGAGGGAGCAAAAGGGCTAGTAAAATCATTCTGGACCCCTCACACCCAGCACTCTCCCTCTTTGAACCATTGCCATCTGGTCGACGCCACAGAGCTCTGAGCACCAGAACGACCAGACACAGGAACAGTTTCTTCCTTCAGGCAATCCATCTCATGAACACTTGACAATAACTGTGGAACACACAACACTATTTATCACACTCATACACTTATTTATCTAACACACACACTTAGTAAATAACATTAAAGAGGTGTGTGAACTTGCAAGCACGATGTTTGACACTAATATGCTCTGGTCCCCTCCCTGCTTACCGTGGTGACGAGAAGCATAGTAGATTGGCATCACTCAATGGCTGGATGTCTAAGTGGTGCCCACAGAATAACATAGGTTTCATAGACAATTGGACAAGCTTTTGGGGCAGACCTGACCTGTTGAAAAGAGATGGTCGTCATCCTTCCTGGGATGGCGCCACTCTTCTCTCTAGAAATATGGCAAATATTCTTAGTGTTTAAACTTGACTAACTGGGACCCAGGTCAGGAAGCACGTCACAGAGGTCAGCTAATTCTCAGCACACAGAGACTCTTTCACCTAGATATCACACCATAGAGACTGTGTCTGTTCCCCAAACTAGAAAATACAAAAAAACTTCCAAACCAAGTAAAGATTAACAATTTATTTGAGGCTAAACAAATAAAAAAAACTGATGCAATACTGATAAACAAATGATAAAGCTTGGCTTATTGAATATCAGATCCCTTTCTACGAAAACACTTTTTGTAAATAATATGATCACTGATCATAATCTAGATGTGCTCTGTTTGACAGAAACCTGGCTAAAACCTGATTATTTTAAATGAGTCCACCCCCGAGATTACTGTTATAAACATGAGCCACATCTAAAAGGCAAAGGGGGAGGTGTTGCTTCAATTTATAACAATGTTTTCAGGATTCTCAGAGGGCAGGCTTCAAGTATAACTTGTAATGGTGCTTCATATAAAATTATCCAGAGGAACTAATGTAAATGATAAATCCCCTGTTATGTTTGCAATGGCAACTGTATACAGGCCACCAGGGCACCATACAGACTTTATTAAAGAGTTTGGTGATTTTACATCCGAGTTAGTTCTGGCTGCAAATAAAGTTTTAATTGTTAGTGATTTTAATATCCATGTTGATAATGAAAAAGATGCATTGGGATCAGCATTTATAGACATTCTGAACTGTATTGGGGTTAGACAACACGTTTCAGGACCTACTCATTGTCAAAATCTTACTCTAGATTTAATATTGTATCAATGGAATTGATGTTGATAGTGTTGAAATCACACAGCCAAGTGATGATATCTCAGATCATTATTTAGTTTTGTGCAAACTTCATATAGCCATAATTTTCAATTCTAATTCTTGTTACAAGTATGGAAGAACCATCACTTCTACCACAAAATACTGCTTTTTAAGTTATCTTCCTGATGTATCTAAATTCCTTTTAGAACTCTCTCTTTTCAAGCATTTTAAATACAGTAGCCCCTTTACGCTTAAGGAAGGTTAAGGAAACCAGTATGACACCATGGTATAATGAGCATACTCGCACTCTAAAGAGAGCAGCCCGAAAAATGGAGCACAGCTGGAGGAAAATAAAACTAGAGGCATTTCGTATTGCTTGGCGAGGAAGAATTGTATAACTTGTTAAATCATCTCAACCAACAACATGTATGTTAGACTCTGTACCACCTAAGCTCCTAAAAGAGGTGCTTCCAGAAGTCATAGATCCTCTTCTGACTATAATTAATTCCTCATTGTCATTGGGATATGTCCCCAAAACCTTCAAACTGGCTGTTATTAAGCCTTTCATAAAAAACACAACTTGACCCCAAAGAACTAGTTAATTATAGATCAATCTCGAATCTCCCTATTCTGTCCAAGATACTAGAAAAAAGGTGGTATCCTCACAATTATATTCCTTCTTAGAGAAAAATGGTATATGTGAGGAATCCCAGTGAGGATTTAGACCGTATCATAGTCATGAGACTGCTCTCCTTAGAGTTACAAATGACCTGCTCTTATTATCTGATCGTGGATGTATTAGTTTTATTGGATCTTAGTGCTGCATTTGACACAATTGACCACAACATTCTTTTGCATAGACTTGAACACTTTGTTGGCATTAATGGAAGTGCATTAGCATGGTTTAAATCATACTTATATGACCACCATCAGTTTGTAGAAGTGAATGAAGATTGCGGCCCGGTGAAGCACACCAATTTGAAAAACTAATGGAATGCATAGTCGATATAAAAAACTGGATGACATTTTCTTACTTCTAATTTCTGAAAAAAACTGAGGTGTTAATTATAGGACCTAAAAACTCTGCATGTAATAACCTAGAGCACTGTCTAAGACTTGATGGCTGCTCTGTCAATTCTTCGTCATCAGTTAGGAACCTGGGTGTGCTATTTGATTGCAATCTTTCCTTAGAAAGCTACGTTTCTAGCATTTGTAAAACTGCATTTTTCCATCTCAAGATTATATCAAAATTACAGCCTATCCTGTCAATTTCAAACGCAGGAATGTTAATCCATGCATTTTGGGGAGACCCGAATATTCGGCCACTGAAAATTTTCATCCGAAAATGGCCCAAAAGGGCATTTTCGGTTTTTGGCCGATAGACTTTTATCACCGAAACAACACGACTGAAATGTTGTGATGACGCAAACAGAAACCGAGACCTGCACATGTACCTGTATAGCGCAGACCACGAGCTCCCCGCGACATTCAATTCACACCAGTGATAACCTTTTCTCTCTTCTTATTCCTTTATTTGCAGCACTAAAGCGTCTCCTAACAAAGAGATTAAGACAGACCATGAAGTGAAAATAAAGAAAAGTACAGTCTTATAGAGTCTGCTAGCACACGTCTCACTGAGATCTTTTCGGATCCTCTGCACTTCATCACGAATGTGCTTGATCCGCGTTATGAAGACCATTACTTGGATGTGGAAATAAGGCAGCACGCACAAGAATTGATCCAGGCCGCGCTGGATGGAGACGGAGAAGCGCCAAGCGCAGGAGACTGAGATCAGAAAAAAAAGACTCGTCTGCACCCTCGTCTGATATATTCAGTGGAATTCTGCAAGAAAGTGCCTCAAATAATAATAATACGTTGGCTATTTTGTTCTTAGGCTACTATATATGTGACATATATATATATATATATATATATATATATATATATATATATATATATATATATATATATATACACACACACACACACACACACACACACACACACACACACACACATATACATACATAATATCAGATTGTAGCCATATGTCTGCTAGATTTTCTGCTAGATTTCTGCTTTAATTTGATAAAAATGTTTATTTATGCCCTGGCCCTATTTAAATACACTCTCTCAAATATTTCCCAAATGTCAGGCAGATGACAACTAGAGTTCTTACTAGAACCAGGAAGTATGACCATATTAGCCCGGTCCTTTCAACACTGCACTGGCTAACTATCAAACATCGTATAGATTTTAAAATATTGCTTATTACTTATAAAGCCCTGAATGGTTTAGGACCTCAGTATTTGAATGAGCTCCTTTTACATTATAATCCTCTACATCTGCTACATTCTCAATACTCAGGCAATTTGATAATACCTAGAATAACAAAATCAACTGCGTGCGGCAGATCCTTTTCCTATTTGGCGCCTAAACTCTGGAATAACCTACTTCACATTGTTCGGGAGGCAGACACACTCTTGCAGTTTAAATCTAGATTAAAGACCCATCTCTTTAACCTGGCTTACACATAACAAACTGATATGCTAAAATATCCAAATCCTTTAAAGGATTTGGATATTAAACACCCAATGTACTTGCTACATCATTAGAAGAATGGCATCTACGCTAATATTAGTCTGTTTCTCTCTTATTCCGAGGTCACCGTAGCCACTAGGTCCAGTCTGTATCCAGATCAGAGGGTCACTGCAGTCACCCGGATCCAGATGGTGGATCAGCACCTAGAAAGGACCTCTACATCCCTGAAAGACAGCGGAGACCAGGACAACAAGAGCCCCTGATACAGATCCCCTGTAAAGACCTTGTCTCAGATGAACTACTGGTTTCGTCTGGTCAGAGGAGAACTGGCCCCCCAACTGAGCCTGGTTTCTCCCAAGGTCCTCCCAGAGTCAAGACACAAAAAACATTTAACAGAAAAAAAAAGAAACAAATTAATTGTAAGTAGTAAAAGTGTAGTCCAAGTTACCTCAGGAAATGGGAGCCCAATAATAACAAACAAAACAATGTGTTCACTAATTTAAAAAGAATCTAGCTTACCTAAAGAAAGAAAAATCCCCTAAAGAACAATAATCCACTACCCTTTCTCCCAGTCTTTCCACCAAAACAGGAGAAAAGGTATATGAAGAAAAAAAGAAAAGAAAACGGGGACAGCACACTCCTTACAAATACCCTTCACAAGTATATTCACTACATTGGTTGTCTGAAATTCGTACAAATTACTACAGGGTCTGGGAATGGAAAAAAACAAAACAAAGAAAACCATCATAAAACCATCTCAATCAATAATGGGGCTGAGCTTTTTGAGTGGATGCTGCTTTGGTAATGTCTGCTTCATTTTTAGACATTTGGATTCTTCCCTGAAGATTTCAGACTGCACAGTGAGAATAATTACAAATTTTGCATGAAAAATCTCACTTACAGTGCTTGCCTCAGTTACATTTCCATCCTTTAAAGTTTGTCTGATCTGAAACAATCTTGGATGATCTTGCCACACGGATGAGCAAAGTTATGGTGCGGCATAAAGTCATCCATCAATGAGAGAATCTTTCAAAGCGATGTGACTTTAACTGTGTTTCTGTAGTTGTTGTCATCAAAGTCGCTACATAAGGTCGTATCTCCACATCTACGTCAGGTTCCACTAGAGTAAAGATAAGTTGCTGACTCTGGGTTGGATTGTGTTAAGAATGATGGTCCTCAGAACCAATTTGTGTATTGAAGGTGAGAAGCATGGATAGGTCTTGTGGCATGGTCTGCAGGATTGTTCTCTGTAGAGATGCCACTGCTCAGGATGAGAAGACTTGCGGATATGAGTCACTCTGCTTGCAACATATGTGTAAAATCTCCCTAGTGCTGTTGTGAATGTATCAAAGGACGATTTTAGTGTCTGTGTAGAATTTCACAGCATCCATGTTAATGTCTATCTCGTCTCTGACCAGCTCATAAAGCTCCACAGCTAGAACAGCTGCACACAACTCCAGTCGTAGGATGGTATGTGTGGGACGTGGGGCTAGTTTGGATTTGCCCATAATGAATCCAGCGTACCACTGACCGTCACTATTGATACACTTTAAGTAGGCAACAGCTCCAATTGCTATTGGGAAGGCATATTTTCAGATGCACAGCTCTTTTCTTTGGGCTGTGGGAATGGAACATAGCACCTTGGTATCTGGAGACGTTGGAGATCTTTCAGTGATTATTTCCACCTACTCAATTCCTCCTCCTTTTCTGAAGGAAGTGGATCATCCCAGTCATTCTGTTCACATGAGAGTTCACGAAAGAGAGCTTTTCCCTGCATTGTTATAGGAGCCACAGATCCTAAAGGGTCATACAAACTGTTGACTGTAGCCAAAACAATTATCTTAGTGTATGGTCTTTCCTCTTGAGACACTTTGAATGTGAAACTTTCTGTTTCCAGGTTCCACAGGAACCCCAAGCTGCGCTGTAAGGGGAGATCATCTGACCTGAGGTCCAAATCCTTCAGATCCTTGGCCCTCTCATCAGCTGGAAAATCCCCCATAACATTGTGACTGTTGGATGCTATCTTGTTCAATTTCAGGTTGGATTCAGCTAGCATCTTCTGTGATCTTGTTAGGATGTCAATCGCTTCTTCAGGGGTAGGTGCAGATGCAACTCCATCATCAATGTATATAGCAGATTGGCAAATACAGATCGCGATCCAGAAGTTACTGTAGCAGGAAGAACACTGTCAGTTGTACAGAAGTTTAAATATTTATGTATAATACTAGACACACAACTGACATTTAAATCACAAGTTAAAAAATTTGTAAACAGAATTAAATTTAAGTTGATACATTTTAGGCATATTAGAAGTAATTTGACTACAGAGGCCTCAAACATCAAACATTGTACATCGATGCCATGATATTGTCACATACGAACTACTGTATGACCAGATGGACGCAGACAGGAAGGACTGCATTACAGTCAGTAGAAACAGTTTATAAATGGGTTTTGAAAACAATGGATAATAAGTCAAATTCTTTTCAACACTGAAATATTTTAAGGAAACATGTTTTTTTAAACTGGGAAAATATGGTAAAATTTGCTGATATCTTGCTTGTGTATAAAATGTTCCATGGTTTAGCCCCCCTCCACTCAATTAATTTATTAAACAAAATCTTAACGCATCCACCAGAACTTCCTAGAGGTGATTGTAAAATATCATATAGGAAAAGTTCCTTTGGACAGTCAGCCTTTTCCCACTGTGCAGCCAATACCTGGAACACAATACCTACAGAAGTAAGAAACATTACCTCTATCACCACCTTTTCAAAAACTATAAAACAGTGTTTGCTGGACAATCAAATATGTTGTCATAATCTGCAGTAGTGCAGTTATAAATTCAGGTTGATAAATTCTATGTGACATTATTTGTGCTTGTTTGATGTTGACTGTGTCTATGTCTGTTTATGTTTTTTAATGTGTATGTATGCAATGTTTTTTTACAGTTTTATAATAACAACCTGCCAGGGACTCCAGATGAAAATTAGTCTGTATGGCTATATCTGGCTTATTTACATTTGGACATTGTCCTTATGTTCATTAAACGCGCAGTATGGAATTTTTTGCCACCAGGGGTCACTCAATCAAAATAATAACATAAGACGTACTTTGATGACGTCGGGAAAGAGCGTAAGGGTCATGGGAGTTGATGTTCATTGGAACACGCGCTCTGGCGCTCCCTGTCATTCTTCACTTATTCTAACTTAGTATTTTGACAATCACGTCTTTTCGAACGGAGAGACGGTTTCAACGGCAACAACATAAACAAACGTTACTGCGCATGAGCGCTTTTGTGGACCTAACTTAACTTCTGGTAGACTTCCAAATAGAATCAATAACAACAGCCAAGTCCCTCTAGAGTAGATATTTTTTGATAACAAACAAAATATGTTTTGCTGCGTGGATCAGGCGGACTTAATGAAAATGCTAATTCATTATTTGCCAACAGGAGATGTTTTAAAGCATAGACATAAAGCATGAGAAATAGAGGTTTCCCCAGTAACAGCTGTAAACAAAGCAGAGCTGGTAAGTTACGCTCATACGCTGCTTTATCAGGCATATAACATGCAAGTCCTTCTTCAGAAATACAGCGATATAAAAACACCCGCGCCTCGTTTTGATATTTAAACATAAAAGTAAGGAATTATTATTATGAAACGTGCAGTAAGTAACATTACTCATGTTCATTCAATGAATCCTTTTTGAAAAAAGATCAGTTTTAAAATTGTGGCTAGTCTCCAAAAATAAATAAATGTATGGGAAACACACCCCGCAGCACAACCACCTGAGCCCAACTTCAGTCTACTCATCACCTTGCATTTAACTGCGTTTGTAGAAGGCACCGCAGCCAGACCGATATACACAACACAGACCGGAAGTTAACTTAGGTCCAGGCGCGTGAGCCCGATGAAACCGTCTGAATTATGAGACCCCTATCAAATCAATATTCCATCTAGCTAGTAGTAATATATGTTAAAAAACACGGCCACCTTTCGTTAATAATTGTAATTACGTTATACTATGATATCGAACAAGTTAGAGAACTGCATTTGAAGCTACTTTATTCAGCTAGATATAGAACAAATGTAGATTTACATGAGAGCTAGTCCGTCTGCGTTTTACACAAGACATCTTATCGTTTCACAAAATATACGGATAAATACAGTTAGCTGAATGGATGCATACCTGTTTATCAGAATGCAAGCGAGTTCGACATCTCTCTGTAGTTTCAGATTGTCACGAAGCTCTCTCTATCTTGGAAATGCAACTCCAATATTATAAATATAAAATATAATAGTCTCAATCAAGGCTACCACTTTTTCTTCTTCGTCTCGTCTTTGTTTCTGTTCACCTTTGTATTTGGCGGTTCCGCAGGAAGTTAGATAAACTAGAGGGGTCAAAGTTTATATGACGCCATAGACGGGCGACAAAACGGAAGAGAAACATGCCGTGTCCTCTAATTAAACTATAATTTTCTTCGGATTTGAAAGTTTGTGGAAACTGTCGGGATGATGTAAGTACACAACTAAACAAT
>NC_068417.1:47888907-47891407 GCF_023724105.1 Carassius gibelio
TATAAGTAGGAAAGAAAACCCAAAAGCTTAAAGCACCTGGTATTCCTAGGCAGTCTCTCATCAAAGTACTAACCAGACCTAAACCTGCTAAGATTCAGAGATCGGGCATTGACTCTATTTTTTGGCAAAATTATTATAAACTAAGTGAAAAATGTCCAAAAAGCTTACAGCACCTGGTATTCCCAGGCGGTCTCCCATCCAAGTACTAACCAGGCCCAAACCTGCTTAGCTTCCGAGATCAGACGAGATCAGGCATAGCCAGGTTGGTATGGCCGTAAGCGAAGTCTGCTGCAAAGAGAGGGCTATTTAAAGATCAGCCAATCTTATCGCCAGTACATTATATAAGTAGGAAAGAAAGCCCAAAAGCTTAAAGCACCTGGTATTCCTATGCAGTCTCTCATCAAAGTACTAACCAGACCTAAACCTGCTAAGATTCAGAGATCGGGCATTGACTCTTTTTTTTTTTTTTTTTTTTTTTTTTAATGAAAGATTATTACATAATTCGTGAAATTTTCCAAAAAGATTAAAGCACCTGGTATTCCCAGGCAGTCTCCCATCCATGTACTAACCAGACCTAAACCTGCTAAGATTCAGAGATTGGGCATTGACTCTTTTTTTTTTTTTTTTTTTTTTTTTTTTTAATGAAAGATTATTATATAATTCGTGAAATTTTCCAAAAAGATTAAAGCACCTGGTATTCCCAGGCAGTCTCCCATCCATGTACTAACCAGGCCCAAACCTGCAAATATTCAGAGATCGGGCATTGACTCTATTTTTTGGCAAAATTATTATAAACTAAGTGAAAAATGTCCAAAAAGCTTACAGCACCTGGTATTCCCAGGCGGTCTCCCATCCAAGTACTAACCAGGCCCAAACCTGCTTAGCTTCCGAGATCAGACGAGATCGGGCATAGCCAGGTTGGTATGGCCGTAAGCGAAGTCTGCTGCAAAGAGAGGGCTATTTAAAGAGCAGCCAATCTTATCGCCAGTACATTATATAAGTAGGAAAGAAAGCCCAAAAGCTTAAAGCACCTGGTATTCCTAGACAGTCTCTCATCAAAGTACTAACCAGACCTAAATCTGCTAAGATTCAGAGATCGGGCATTGACTCTTTTTTTTTTTTTTTTTAATGAAAGATTATTATATAATTCGTGAAATTTTCCAAAAAGATTAAAGCACCTGGTATTCCCAGGCTGTCTCCCATCCATGTACTAACCAGGCCCAAAGCTGCAAATATTCAGAGATCGGGCATTGACTCTATTTTTTGGCAAAATTATTATATACTAAGTGAAAAATGTCCAAAAAGCTTACAGCACCTGGTATTCCCAGGCAGTCTCCCATCCATGTACTAACCAGGCCCAAAGCTGCAAATATTCAGAGATCGGGCATTGACTCTATTTTTTGGCAAAATTATTATATACTAAGTGAAAAATGTCCAAAAAGCTTACAGCACCTGGTATTAACAGGCAGTCTCCCATCCATGTACTAACCAGGCCCAAACCTGCTAAGATTCAGAGATCGGGCATTGACTCTATTTTTTGGCAAAATTATTATATACTAAGTGAAAAATTTCCAAAAAGCTTACAGCACCTGGTATTCCCAGGCGGTCTCCCATCCAAGTACTAACCAGGCCCAAACCTGCTTAGCTTCCGAGATCAGACGAGATCGGGCATAGCCAGGTTGGTATGGCCGTAAGCGAAGACTGCTGCAAAGAGAGGGCTATTTAAAGAGCAGCCAATCTTATCGCCAGTACATTATATAAGTAGGAAAGAAAGCCCAAAAGCTTAAAGCACCTGGTATTCCTAGGCAGTCTCTCATCAAAGTACTAACCAGACCTAAACCTGCTAAGATTCAGAGATCGGGCATTGACTCTATTTTTTGGCAAAATTATTATAAACTAAGTGAAAAATGTCCAAAAAGCTTACAGCACCTGGTATTCCCAGGCGGTCTCCCATCCAAGTACTAACCAGGCCCAAACCTGCTTAGCTTCCGAGATCAGACGAGATCGGGCATAGCCAGGTTGGTATGGCCGTAAGCGAAGACTGCTGCAAAGAGAGGGCTATTTAAAGAGCAGCCAATCTTATCGCCAGTACATTATATAAGTAGGAAAGAAAGCCCAAAAGCTTAAAGCACCTGGTATTCCTAGGCAGTCTCTCATCAAAGTACTAACCAGACCTAAACCTGCTAAGATTCAGAGATCGGGCATTGACTCTTTTTTTTTTTTTTTTTTTTTTTTTTAATGAAAGATTATTATATAATTCGTGAAATTTTCCAAAAAGATTAAAGCACCTGGTATTCCCAGGCAGTCTCCCATCCATGTACTAACCAGGCCCAAACCTGCAAATATTCAGAGATCGGGCATTGACTCTATTTTTTGGCAAAATTATTATAAACTAAGTGAAAAATGTCCAAAAAGCTTACAGCACCTGGTATTCCCAGGCGGTCTCCCATCCAAGTACTAACCAGGCCCAAACCTGCTTAGCTTCCGAGATCAGACGAGA
>NC_068417.1:47906407-47921901 GCF_023724105.1 Carassius gibelio
CAACCTCACATTTCCCCAAATTTCATTTTCATTTAAGTCATCATATCTTTCTTTCCAGTAGTTCAAAGCTACTGGTTTTGTAAAAGCGATAGACCTAAAAATAATATACACATTCCTTACTTTGCATGAATTAAAATGAACGTTTTCCCCATTTAACCTTTTAAAAAATACATCTGGAAATTCATTCTCATCCCCACTCTCATAGTTTTCAATTCTTTCAATCCAGTCCTTTGGTATCGCTTTCTTTAAATCCTCATATTGTCCTTCTAACTTCCTTCTCCACGCCCTTTTGCCCCCCTCTCTCAATGCATCCACAACTGCCTGTAAAGGTACATAACCCTCTATCACCTCATACAATAGATCTTTTATTTGTCTCAAACCACAATCCCACCATTCTTTATAATACATGACCTTACCGTCCCTTATGATATTCGGATTTAAAAACAATGGTTGTTCTAAAAGCTGGGCCCTTCCTTTAGGTAAAATCAGTACATTTTCTAAAAATTCCCCCCATGATTCCAAAACCTCCACATAAAAACATGGCAGACCTTTTAACATCCAGCTTTTCATTTTCATCCATAAAACATTACATCCCATATTACATTTTTCCAGGTAATATTCCATGACTCTTTTCCAAATTACATCACTTTTGCTCTCTAGAAACTTCTGAACTATTTTAATTCTCAGCGTTCTCATTCTTAAAAATGGATCTAAAAGTCCCAATCCTCCCTCCTTTATGTTTCCAAGTAATGTATCATATGCAATCTTAGCCCTTCCATTTCCCCATAAAAACTTTAAAACCAATTCTTTCATTTTTTTGTAGTACAGATGAGGCAATGGGGTTACTCCCAACACATACCAGACTTTCGACAGCATCAATGAATTTATAATTAAAACTTTCCCCCTTAGCTTTAAATCTCTAATTTGCCAAAATCTCAGTCTTTTTCCAATTCCATTTAAAACACCATCCCAATTCAAAGTGTCTGCCTTATTAGAATCAATACCAACCCACAACCCCAAAATCTTGATGTGCTGCATTTCCTCCTTGAATTGTATATGCTGCGGTATTTCCTCTACTCTGCCAATCCTCATACACACACTTTTCCCCACATTTACTTTGGCTCCCGACCCTTTACAATATCTTTCTAAAATCCCCATTGCCCTATCAATACTTTGGATGTCTTCTACCAACAAGGTTGTATCATCTGCATACTGATATACTGCTTCTCTTTGGAAATGGTTCTTTATTTGTATTCCTTTGATTTCTCTGTCTGCCTTAATAGCCAAACCAAGTGGCTCGGCTACCAGAGAGTAAAGTAAGGCAGACAGTGGGCATCCTTGCCTGATCGACCTTGTTGGTTGAAAACAATCCGTTAAAAAACCATTGCATTTTATGCATGTTAACACATCTGAGTAAAAAATCCAAATCCATTTTCTAAAATTTTCTCCAAAACCAAAAGCCTTAAGAACATCAAATAAAAACTCATGCTCTACCCTGTCAAATGCCTTTTCTAAATCCAGACTTATTAAAAATCCCCCCTTTCCCTTCTCCTTCATATAATAAATTGTGTCTCTTATACTTTTAACCACATCTACTATATCTCTTCCTTGCACCCCGTATGCCTGTGTTGTTTTTATTATTTTTGGTAAAACCTTTTTTAATCTGTTTGCTAATACTTTTGCTAATATTTTAAAATCTGTATTCAACATGGATATAGGTCTAAAATTTTTAAGATCTTTTGGATTTCCGCTTTTTTTGTAAATCATTTTTACCATGCCTATCTTCATTTTTTCACTCAACACCCCCTTCTTGAAAATTTCTTCAAAAACTTCTTTTAAAATTGGGACTAACATTTCTCTAAAAGTTTTATAAAATTCATTAGTCAAACCATCCACACCAGGGCTCTTTCCAGGTTTTAACTGTTGAATTGCAATATCTATTTCTTCTTCCTTAATTTCTTTATCACACAAAATCATGTCCTCACCTGTTAACTTAGATTTAATTTGTTTAATCAAAAACTCCTCATCATTTTTACCTATACCTTGTCCCTTAAACATGTCCATGTAATATTGCTTTACTGTTTTCAAAATTTCTTTAGTTTCTGTTTCTATTTCCCCTTTTTTATTTAAGACTTCTTTCAATAGATCAGCCTTCTGCCTATTTTGTTCTAAATTAAAGAAAAATTTTGTGCATCTTTCTCCCTCTACTGCATATTTTGCTTTACTTCTTATAATTGCACCCTTACATTTTTCCTCTTCTAATATCTTTAATTTATCTTGTAACATTATTATTTTTTCAATTTCCTCTTTTCCATTGCATTCTGACACTTTTCTTAACTCATTATTCAGGAGTTTGGTTAATTCGGTTTCCTTCTGTCTTTCTAATTTTCTGACATTTTTGCTGTATTCTATTGAAAATGTCTTTATTTCCCACTTAACACTATCCCACCATACTCTTTTCTCTTCCCTATACATTCTATTAATTTTGCTTTCTTCCACAATCCCTTTAATACTTTCCTGATATGCATTACTCTTTAAAATCTTTGCATTTAAAACCCACACTCCCCCTCCCCTTTTCACACTTGAAGAATCTAATGTTAAAAATAAGAGAGAATGATCACTAAGACCAACTCGTTTATAATAAACATTAGTAATATTCCCTTGCATTTCCTCTGTACATAAAATATAATCAATCCTACTTTGTTTCAGTTCTTTTAAAACAAATTGTCTTCTTGAAAATTGCCTACTCGTTCTATTTCTTTCTCTCCACACATCAATCAATTTAAAATCCCCCATCAGTTTTTTCAACTCCTCCCTTCCCTTATCAGTCTTAAAAACCATATTACTTGCTAAGTCTAATTCTGTAAAAACAGTATTAAAATCCCCCATTAAAATCACCCTTTCATTAATTCTTACATTTGCAGATATTGTTTTAAAAAATTCCACCTTTTGCTTTTCTTGATTTGGAGCATGTATGTTACATATTATACATCTCTCATTTCCTTTTTCTATTTCAACAGCTAAACATTTCCCTGCTCCATCATTAAACACCACACTTTCTTTTTCACACACCTCTCTTCTTATTAAAATAGCAACCCCTTTCCCAGTTTTCTCTGTACCATTATTACAATGTATATTCCCATCCCATAAATTTTCAAACCTTTTAACACAATAATTTTTCCAATTAGTTTCTTGTAATACAAATACATCCACCCCTCTACATAATTCCCTCATATTTTCAAATTTCTCCACATCCATTAAACCTCGTGCATTAAATGAAACAACTCTTAAAAACATAAAAACAATATAAAATAAATAATTAAAACATTTCATTTTTTTTTTTCAGTCATGCTCCATATCTCTCAGTACATCAAATCTGTTCTCACAACCCTCCTTGTCTTTTAATATTCCTTGCCTTAAAAATCTTTTTTTTGCAATGTCTATATTGGGTGTTACCTTTAAAGTTCTTCTTCTTTGTATTCCTTCTCGTTCTTTCCTACGTTTCTCTTCTCCTTTTCTCTCCATTCTCCTCTCCTGATAACCTTCCTCGTCGTTTTGTTGTTCCCCATGTTCCTCGCTCATATCCATAGTCTTTTGCACAGTCCATTGAGATGTTGTTATTTCTCCATCTAGTTCTTTCTTCTTTTCTCCTGTGTCCCCCTGATGTTCTTTCTCTCCATTGTCCTCTCTCAGTCCACAGTGTTTCTCTTCTCCTTTTCTCTCCATTCTCCCCTCCTGATAACCTTCCTCATTGTTTTTTTGTTCCTCCTGTTCTTTGCTTATTTCCATGGTCCTTTGCACCGTCCCTTGTGATATTGTTTTTTCTCCATCATTTTCTTTTTCCTCTCCTCCTGTGTCTGCTTGATGTTCTTCCTCTTCATTTTCCTCTCTTAGTCCACAATCTTCCATCTCCTTGTTTAAAACATTGTCCATCTCGGTTTCCCTCTGCTTTTGCCCACCCACATTAACAACCATATCTGTTTCTTGTTCACTACTATTTTCTCCCTCCCCCATCCAACATTCGCACCTCACCAACACTTTCCTACATTCCGGGCACTTCACTGCATTGCAGCTTCTTGCCAAGTGCCCCTGCTCTTTGCACTGGTAACAAATAAAGTCCGGGCAATCTTTAAATACATGTCCTGGATCCATACACAATCTACAGGTTTTCACCTGCCGATCGTGTATAATCCGAAAGTACTGTGTGCCCTCAGCAGTCTCAAACTTGCTGCTATATGGTAGAGATACAACTTCCTTTGGGAACCTGACCTTTACATATCTCGTACCATCTGCTATTTCAGTACCCGGATATGTTCTTCTCTTAATGTTGGATGAGGGAGTTACACCCCATGCCTCCAATTTATCTAATATATCCTGGTCATCAACATATGCAGGCAAATGCATAAAAGAAACAACATATTCTCTTACTTGTAGCTTTCTAATCTCACAAAATTGTTGCTTGATTCTTAGTCCATCCTCTAGCTTTTCACACTCCTCCTCATTTGATAACGTGATCTCGAATTCTTTGCCTTGTCTTGGTCTTATCGCCAAAATCTTTCCTCCTCCAATTTTTTCATTCACTTCTTTGATAATATCCTGCACCGATCCATCTCTCACCTCTGCCAGATCCACAATTACAGTTGCTTCCTTTGAATAAATAATCATTTTCTTTGCCTCGTTGTATCCAAGCCGTTGTCCTGTAGTGTTTTCCTTGTCAAAGTCCCTGCGTCTTTCTCCTGCCATTTCCTTGTTCATTTCCATGTAATCAGTCCAATTTTGAAAAAATAACAAAACAAAACCTCCAAAAATAAAAATCCTCCCCAGACAGCCTAGGCTGCTGGGAAGTGTTTGAACTTAAAAACAAAACAAAACAGAAAAACAGAAAAAAGCTAACTTTAAACAAAAAATGGGTTTACAAACAACAATGGTGAGCCTACTCTCACCCACTACTGCCACCTCACTTCCTGCTAGCACTCTAGCGTTGCCAGGTTGGTATGGCCGTAAGCGAAGTCTGCTGCAAAGAGAGGGCTATTTAAAGACCAGCCAATCTTATCGCCAGTACATTATATAAGTAGGAAAGAAAACCCAAAAGCTTAAAGCACCTGGTATTCCTAGGCAGTCTCTCATCAAAGTACTAACCAGACCTAAACCTGCTAAGATTCAGAGATCGGGCATTGACTCTATTTTTTGGCAAAATTATTATAAACTAAGTGAAAAATGTCCAAAAAGCTTACAGCACCTGGTATTCCCAGGCGGTCTCCCATCCAAGTACTAACCAGGCCCAAACCTGCTTAGCTTCCGAGATCAGACGAGATCGGGCATAGCCAGGTTGGTATGGCCGTAAGCGAAGACTGCTGCAAAGAGAGGGCTATTTAAAGAGCAGCCAATCTTATCGCCAGTACATTATATAAGTAGGAAAGAAAGCCCAAAAGCTTAAAGCACCTGGTATTCCTAGGCAGTCTCTCATCAAAGTACTAACCAGACCTAAACCTGCTAAGATTCAGAGATCGGGCATTGACTCTTTTTTTTTTTTTTTTTTTTTTTTTTAATGAAAGATTATTATATAATTCGTGAAATTTTCCAAAAAGATTAAAGCACCTGGTATTCCCAGGCAGTCTCCCATCCATGTACTAACCAGGCCCAAACCTGCAAATATTCAGAGATCGGGCATTGACTCTATTTTTTGGCAAAATTATTATAAACTAAGTGAAAAATGTCCAAAAAGCTTACAGCACCTGGTATTCCCAGGCGGTCTCCCATCCAAGTACTAACCAGGCCCAAACCTGCTTAGCTTCCGAGATCAGACGAGATCGGGCATAGCCAGGTTGGTATGGCCGTAAGCGAAGTCTGCTGCAAAGAGAGGGCTATTTAAAGAGCAGCCAATCTTATCGCCAGTACATTATATAAGTAGGAAAGAAAGCCCAAAAGCTTAAAGCACCTGGTATTCCTAGACAGTCTCTCATCAAAGTACTAACCAGACCTAAACCTGCTAAGATTCAGAGATCGGGCATTGACTCTTTTTTTTTTTTTTTTTTTTTTTTAATGAAAGATTATTATATAATTCGTGAAATTTTCCAAAAAGATTAAAGCACCTGGTATTCCCAGGCTGTCTCCCATCCATGTACTAACCAGGCCCAAAGCTGCAAATATTCAGAGATCGGGCATTGACTCTATTTTTTGGCAAAATTATTAAATACTAAGTGAAAAATGTACAGCACCTGGTATTCCCAGGCAGTCTCCCATCCATGTACTAACCAGGCCCAAAGCTGCAAATATTCAGAGATCGGGCATTGACTCTATTTTTTGGCAAAATTATTATATACTAAGTGAAAAATGTCCAAAAAGCTTACAGCACCTGGTATTAACAGGCAGTCTCCCATCCATGTACTAACCAGGCCCAAACCTGCTAAGATTCAGAGATGGGGCATTGACTCTATTTTTTGGCAAAATTATTATATACTAAGTGAAAAATTTCCAAAAAGCTTACAGCACCTGGTATTCCCAGGCGGTCTCCCATCCAAGTACTAACCAGGCCCAAACCTGCTTAGCTTCCGAGATCAGACGAGATCGGGCATAGCCAGGTTGGTATGGCCGTAAGCGAAGTCTGCTGCAAAGAGAGGGCTATTTAAAGACCAGCCAATCTTATCGCCAGTACATTATATAAGTAGGAAAGAAAACCCAAAAGCTTAAAGCACCTGGTATTCCTAGGCAGTCTCTCATCAAAGTACTAACCAGACCTAAACCTGCTAAGATTCAGAGATCGGGCATTGACTCTATTTTTTGGCAAAATTATTATAAACTAAGTGAAAAATGTCCAAAAAGCTTACAGCACCTGGTATTCCCAGGCGGTCTCCCATCCAAGTACTAACCAGGCCCAAACCTGCTTAGCTTCCGAGATCAGACGAGATCGGGCATAGCCTTTTTTTTTTTTTTTTTTTTTTTTTTTTTTCTTTTTTTTTTTTTAATTAATAAATTTCAATCAATAAAATACAATAGATTAAACACAATCAATAGAAAATACAGAACATTGTCTTCACACATCTCTACATTGCACATCTTTCCTTTACATAGATAATTTAAAAATCTCCTTCACTTCCTGGCAGCTTCCACATTAAATCATTTAAAACACAATAAACTTTTGGGGTAAAAACATCATAAAAAGAATCCAACATATTTCCACCTTTAAAGTACACATACAATCTCTCAATATATAATTCAGTTTTCCTTTTAAACACAGTCCAAACATCCAACACAGTTTTTTCTTTTTTAGCCACAGTTCTTCTCTCCCATATTGCACTTTTCATTAGCATTACAAACAAATTAATAAAACTTTTGTTTTGACACTTTTTTTCCCAACCAAACATCACCAATCTGTTCCATTCAATTACATTTTCATCCCACTCCTCAGTCACATCTTTAATTAAACATTTACATTTTCTTAAAAATTCCTCCAGTTCTCTACAATATAAAAACAAATGTAAAATCCCCTCTTCCTTTTCCTGGCACACTTTACACAGAGCGTTTTCTTCCATTCCTATTTTATTTAAAATTGCCTCAGTAAAAACCACTTTATGCCTTATAAAATACTCCAAACATCCCAATTTAGTTTCCACACACTTCCCCGTCATGTTTCTCCAAATACACTCTTTTTTAAAATCTTTGAATTTTTGCACCCAGTATACATTTGCAATAGGCTCTTTAAAAACACCATCTCTAAAAGAACAATAAATAATTTTCAGAGTACATTCCTTAAAATCATACAGTTTTTCCTCTAATTTCACATAAATACATTTCTCTTTTGGCTCTCCTTCCATACATTCTATTCTTTTAATCCATTCTTTCGGTATTGCGCTTTTAATTATTTCATATTTATTTTTTATGTCTTGTTCACTGTAATCCTCTTTTGCCTCCTCCATTGCATCTACAATAAATTGTGTCGGTAAAAACCCTTCTTTAAATTCATACAAAATGTCTCTCACTCTTGTTATCCCCACTTCCATCCATTTCTTCAAAAAAATCCCTTTGTCTTGCTTTAAAATCTTTTGGTTTAAGAAAAGAGGTTGATTTAAAATGTTTTCTCTCCCATGTGGATCATACTCAACTTTAACTAAAAATTTTCCCCAAGCACTTAAAATTTCTCTATAAAACTCTGGTAAATTTTCTGTCATCCAATTCTTCGTTTTCATCCATAAAATTCCATCCCCCATGTTAAAATCCCCGCATTTGTTTAAAAAATATTTCATCGTCTTTTTCCACTCTGGTTTGCCCTCATCTAGGTATTTCTTCACTACTTTCACTCTCAAACTATTTTTTCTCTGTTCCACATCTATTAAACCTAAACCCCCCTTCTCTACTGCCCCTAATATTGTGTTAAAAGCTATTCTTGCTGGTTTCCCCTCCCATAAAAAGTCAAGAAAACATTTCTTCAACCTCTTTTCTGTCCACAATGGCATATCTGATACATATAAAACATTCCATAACTTAGACACCATTAAAACATTCAATACTAAAACCTTCCCTTTCAAGTTTAATGTTCTTAATTTCCAAAAATTTAACCTTCTCTCTATCCCTGTTACTAGTTCCTCCCACATTTCATCACATACTTTCCTCTCATTTTTACCCATTAAAATCCCTAAAATCCTAATTTCATCCACTTCCTTAAAATTAAAACAATCCTTTAAAACCATTGCTTTACCAAATCTCATATATACAGTTTTTTCTTCATTTACTTTACTCCCAGATCCTTTACAATATTCTTCTACAACCTTCATAACTTCCTTGATGCTCTCCTTTCCTTTAACTACTAACGTTGTGTCATCAGCATATTGAAAAACCTTTCCCTCAGCCTTATTTTCCTCAATTTCAATTCCAATTATTTCTTCTTTTTGTTTTATAGCCAATCCTAACGGTTCCGATACAAGTGAATATAATAACGCTGAAAGCGGACAACCCTGTCTTATCGATCTTGTGATTTTAAAACATTCTGTTAAAAACCCATTACATTTTATTCTCGTTAAAGCGCCCTTATATAAAATCTCAATCCATTTGATAAAATTCCCCCCAAAACCAAATTCCTTTAAAACATCAAATAAATACCTGTGTTCAACCCGATCAAATGCTTTTTCAAAATCTAGACTAATTACGTAACCATCTTCATTTTTTTCTTTCATGTACCATACTGTGTCTCTTATGCTCATTGTTATGTCCGCTATATCTCTTCCCTTTACTCCATATGCTTGGTTTGTTTGAATTATACTTGGCATTACTTCCTTTAACCTGTTTGATAAAACCTTCGCTAAAATCTTAAAATCTGTGTTAAGCATCGTAATCGGCCTATAGTTTTTTAAATCTACTTTTTCTCCTTTCCTTTTATATATCAATTTTGTTATACCCATCCCCATTCTTTCATTAACTTCTTCTTTTTCAAAAACCTCACTAAAAACTTCCTTTAAAATCTTTGTTAAAATCTCTTTAAAACATATATAAAATTCACTTCCCAAACCATCTATTCCTGGACTTTTATTTTTATTCAGCTGCTGTATTGCTCTTTCAATCTCTTCTTCTCCAATTTTTTGATCGCATTCTATTTTATCTTCCTTACTAATTCTTACTTTTATCTGATTCAGCAGTTCCCTTTTTTTGTTTTCTTCTACACCCCTTGCACTAAAAAGATCCTCATAAAAATTCTTTATTTCTTCTAAAATCTCTTCATTCCCTTCTACAACTTCTACAACTTCCCCATTTTTCCCTCTTATCTGTTTTATTATTTCAGCTTTCCCTCGCTTTTTTTCTAAATCAAAAAAAAACTTTGTGCATTTTTCTCCCTCCACAGTATATTTAGCTTTGCTTCTTAACCTCGCCCCCTCATATTCTATTTCCTCTATTTCTTTCAGTTTTTCCTCCATTTCCCTTATCTTTTGTATATCTTTATTTTCTTTATTCAATTCCACTTCCAAACTTTCCTTTATTTCTTTTTCTTTGTATCTTTTGCATTTCTGTACTAAACTGCAATACTTAATTGAGAATTTTTTTATTAAAAACTTTACATTCTCCCACCATATTCTCTTATCGTCTTCATACATTTCATTTTCCCTTTCTTTTTCTATAATTTCTTTAACCTTTAAAACATAGTCTTCATTTTCTAACATTTTTGTATTTAAAACCCATATTCCTGGCCCTCTTTGTACTTTATCCCAGTCCAATTTAAAAAATAAAAACTTGTGATCGCTAAAACTTGTTTCTTCATACTTAATCTTTTCTATAAAATTCTCCACATTTCTCGTACATAAAATAAAGTCAATTCTTGTTTCGCACACAAACTGCCCCACTATTTGCCTTCTTGAAAACTCCTTTTTCTTTTCATTCCTTTCTCTCCACACATCTATCATATTATTTTCTGCCATTAATGCTTTTAGTTCTTTTCTCCCCTTGTCATTTTTAAAAACCATTCCTTCTGCCATGTCTTGTTTACTAAAAACCGTATTAAAATCCCCCATCATTATTATTTCTTTATACTTCTTTACAATACTTCTTAAAACATAAAAAAACTCTTTCTTTTCCTTCTCCACCGTTGGTGCATGTATATTTACTAAAATCAATTCCCTTCCTTCATGTTTTATCTGAACAACCATACATTTCCCCATCGTATCTTTGTATAAAATTTGACTTGCTTTAAAAACATCATCCTTCATTAAAAAAGCCACACCTCTCCCAAACCTCCCATCTCCATTATTGTATAAAATCCCTCCTTCCCATCTCTTTTTAAAATCATTCATTACATTTTCTCTCCAGTTTGTTTCTTGTAGCACAATAATGTCTTCTCTTTTACATTTTTCTTTTACATATTCAAATTTCTTTAAGTTCAAGAGTCCTCTTGCATTGAAAGTCACAACACTTAAAACCATTAAAAAGAAAAAAATTAAATATCTAAAACCCATCATTCTCAGTCTTCCTCCACCATTTCCTTTAACACTTCAAAACTGTTAAAACATTTAACTTTTTTCCTTGCAGTTCCTATATTTGGCTTTACCTGTAGTGATCTTCTTCTAATTTGTCCCCTCTCCACCTTTTCCTTCTCATCCTCCTCCATAATTATTTCTCCTTCGTTGTCAGTTTCTTTGTCTTGTTCTTTTCCTTTTTGTCCATGAATTGAAGATATGTCCATCTGGGTCAATTGTGTGTCCTCTTCTCTTATCTGTTCATCATTTTCTTTTTCTTTTTCTCCTTCTCCTTCTCCTTCTCCTTCCTGTCTGTAGTTTGTTCCTTCCTCTGATTCCTTTGGTTGTAATTCATCCTCTTCTTGTCTTTCTTCACAATGTCCTTCTTCATCGTGGTTTCCTTCATGCACCTGTCTGTCCACCTGTTCTTCCCTTCCACCTACCACTCCCTCCATCCAGCATTCACATTTATTTAACATTTTTTGGCAATCCGGGCACCTGACAGCATTGCAGTCTCGTGCGAAATGTCCCCTTTCCGAGCATTTATAGCACTTGAATTCTGGGCACTCCTTCAGTAAATGTTCCGGGCTCATGCACAGCCTACAAGTCTTCACCTGGTGGCTGTGCATCACCCTAAAGTACTGCGGGCCCTCGGCTGTTTCAATCTTTGTGCTATAAGGGAGTGATGCCACTTCTTTGGGGAACCTCACCTTAACAAACCTTGTACCGTCTTCAATGTCAGTGCCCGGATAGCATCTCCTTTTGATTTTAGATATGGGGGATACCCCCCATCCTTCCAATTTTTCCAAAATTTCCTTATCCTCCAGGTAGACAGGCAGGTGCATGAAGGAAACAACGTAATCTTTATTTTGCAGTTTTTTTACTTCACAGTCCACTCCCTTTATTGTCAATCCATTAATTAAAATGTCACACATTTCTTCCTGTTCCAGTGTCAGTTCATATTCTTTGCCTTGTCTGGGTCTTACAGCCAACACCTTTCCACTTCCAATTTTTTCTGAGATTGCTTTAATTATATCCTCTCCTCTCACACCACTCACATTCTCTGTACTCACGATCACTGTTGCCTCCTTTAAATATTTTCTTTCACCAAATTTTTTCCTTGCTTCTTGATCTTTTCCATTTCCAGCTCTTTGTTGCTTCTCCAGTCCAGTGTCATTTGCCGTGCGTGTTCCTCCTGCTAGTCCAGTGTCGTTTGCCATGCTTGTTCCTCCAGCCAGTCCAGTGTTGTTTACCATGCGTGTTCCTCCAGCCAGTCCCGTGTCGTTTGCCATGCTTGTCCCTCCAGCCAGTCCAGTGTCGATTGCCATGCGTGTTCCTCCAGCCAGTCCAGTGTCGCTTGCCATGCGTGTTCCTCCTGCCAGTCCATTGTCATTTGCCATTCGAGTCTCTCCAGCCAGTTCCGAGTTGTTACCATATAATCCGTCCATTTTGGAGAAAAAAAAAGATCAACCACCCTCCAGACAGCGATATGCTGCTGTTAGGTGGTTTTCAAAAAAGAAAAAATGCCAAAAAACAATCACAGATTCACAAAACAAACAAAACAACCACAAGTAGAAAAACACAAAATGGAGGAGAGCCTTCCTCTCCCAACTGCAGCCAACACTTCCTGTAGCTCTCTAGCGCCCTCAGGTTGGTATGGCCGTAAGCGAAGTCTGCTGCAAAGAGAGGGCTATTTAAAGAGCAGCCAATCTTATCGCCAGTACATTATATAAGTAGGAAAGAAAGCCCAAAAGCTTAAAGCACCTGGTATTCCTAGACAGTCTCTCATCAAAGTACTAACCAGACCTAAACCTGCTAAGATTCAGAGATCGGGCATTGACTCTTTTTTTTTTTTTTTTTTTTTTTTTAATGAAAGATTATTATATAATTCGTGAAATTTTCCAAAAAGATTAAAGCACCTGGTATTCCCAGGCTGTCTCCCATCCATGTACTAACCAGGCCCAAAGCTGCAAATATTCAGAGATCGGGCATTGACTCTATTTTTTGGCAAAATTATTAAATACTAAGTGAAAAATGTACAGCACCTGGTATTCCCAGGCAGTCTCCCATCCATGTACTAACCAGGCCCAAAGCTGCAAATATTCAGAGATCGGGCATTGACTCTATTTTTTGGCAAAATTATTATATACTAAGTGAAAAATGTCCAAAAAGCTTACAGCACCTGGTATTAACAGGCAGTCTCCCATCCATGTACTAACCAGGCCCAAACCTGCTAAGATTCAGAGATGGGGCATTGACTCTATTTTTTGGCAAAATTATTATATACTAAGTGAAAAATTTCCAAAAAGCTTACAGCACCTGGTATTCCCAGGCGGTCTCCCATCCAAGTACTAACCAGGCCCAAACCTGCTTAGCTTCCGAGATCAGACGAGATCGGGCATAGCCAGGTTGGTATGGCCGTAAGCGAAGTCTGCTGCAAAGAGAGGGCTATTTAAAGACCAGCCAATCTTATCGCCAGTACATTATATAAGTAGGAAAGAAAACCCAAAAGCTTAAAGCACCTGGTATTCCTAGGCAGTCTCTCATCAAAGTACTAACCAGACCTAAACCTGCTAAGATTCAGAGATCGGGCATTGACTCTATTTTTTGGCAAAATTATTATAAACTAAGTGAAAAATGTCCAAAAAGCTTACAGCACCTGGTATTCCCAGGCGGTCTCCCATCCAAGTACTAACCAGGCCCAAACCTGCTTAGCTTCCGAGATCAGACGAGATCGGGCATAGCCTTTTTTTTTTTTTTTTTTTTTCTTTTTTTTTTTTTAATTAATAAATTTCAATCAATAAAATACAATAGATTAAACACAATCAATAGAAAATACAGAACATTGTCTTCACACATCTCTACATTGCACATCTTTCCTTTACATAGATAATTTAAAAATCTCCTTCACTTCCTGGCAGCTTCCACATTAAATCATTTAAAACACAATAAACTTTTGGGGTAAAAACATCATAAAAAGAATCCAACATATTTCCACCTTTAAAGTACACATACAATCTCTCAATATATAATTCAGTTTTCCTTTTAAACACAGTCCAAACATCCAACACAGTTTTTTCTTTTTTAGCCACAGTTCTTCTCTCCCATATTGCACTTTTCATTAGCATTACAAACAAATTAATAAAACTTTTGTTTTGACACTTTTTTTCCCAACCAAACATCACCAATCTGTTCCATTCAATTACATTTTCATCCCACTCCTCAGTCACATCTTTAATTAAACATTTACATTTTCTTAAAAATTCCTCCAGTTCTCTACAATATAAAAACAAATGTAAAATCCCCTCTTCCTTTTCCTGGCACACTTTACACAGAGCGTTTTCTTCCATTCCTATTTTATTTAAAATTGCCTCAGTAAAAACCACTTTATGCCTTATAAAATACTCCAAACATCCCAATTTAGTTTCCACACACTTCCCCGTCATGTTTCTCCAAATACACTCTTTTTTAAAATCTTTGAATTTTTGCACCCAGTATACATTTGCAATAGGCTCTTTAAAAACACCATCTCTAAAAGAACAATAAATAATTTTCAGAGTACATTCCTTAAAATCATACAGTTTTTCCTCTAATTTCACATAAATACATTTCTCTTTTGGCTCTCCTTCCATACATTCTATTCTTTTAATCCATTCTTTCGGTATTGCGCTTTTAATTATTTCATATTTATTTTTTATGTCTTGTTCACTGTAATCCTCTTTTGCCTCCTCCATTGCATCTACAATAAATTGTGTCGGTAAAAACCCTTCTTTAAATTCATACAAAATGTCTCTCACTCTTGTTATCCCCACTTCCATCCATTTCTTCAAAAAAATCCCTTTGTCTTGCTTTAAAATCTTTTGGTTTAAGAAAAGAGGTTGATTTAAAATGTTTTCTCTCCCATGTGGATCATACTCAACTTTAACTAAAAATCTTCCCCAAGCACTTAAAATTTCTCTATAAAACTCTGGTAAATTTTCTGTCATCCAATTCTTCGTTTTCATCCATAAAATTCCATCCCCCATGTTAAAATCCCCGCATTTGTTTAAAAAATATTTCATCGTCTTTTTCCACTCTGGTTTGCCCTCATCTAGGTATTTCTTCACTACTTTCACTCTCAAACTATTTTTTCTCTGTTCCACATCTATTAAACCTAAACCCCCCTTCTCTACTGCCCCTAATATTGTGTTAAAAGCTATTCTTGCTGGTTTCCCCTCCCATAAAAAGTCAAGAAAACATTTCTTCAACCTCTTTTCTGTCCACAATGGCATATCTGATACATATAAAACATTCCATAACTTAGACACCATTAAAACATTCAATACTAAAACCTTCCCTTTCAAGTTTAATGTTCTTAATTTCCAAAAATTTAACCTTCTCTCTATCCCTGTTACTAGTTCCTCCCACATTTCATCACATACTTTCCTCTCATTTTTACCCATTAAAATCCCTAAAATCCTAATTTCATCCACTTCCTTAAAATTAAAACAATCCTTTAAAACCATTGCTTTACCAAATCTCATATATACAGTTTTTTCTTCATTTACTTTACTCCCA
>NC_068417.1:47922401-47932401 GCF_023724105.1 Carassius gibelio
ATGGGAGACTGCCTGGGAATACCAGGTGCTTTAATCTTTTTGGAAAATTTCACGAATTATATAATAATCTTTCATTAAAAAAAAAAAAAAAAAAAAAAGAGTCAATGCCCGATCTCTGAATCTTAGCAGGTTTAGGTCTGGTTAGTACTTTGATGAGAGACTGCCTAGGAATACCAGGTGCTTTAAGCTTTTGGGTTTTCTTTCCTACTTATATAATGTACTGGCGATAAGATTGGCTGGTCTTTAAATAGCCCTCTCTTTGCAGCAGACTTCGCTTACGGCCATACCAACCTGGCTATGCCCGATCTCGTCTGATCTCCGAAGCTAAGCAGGTTTGGGCTTGGTTAGTACTTGGATGGGAGACCGCCTGGGAATATCAGGTGCTGTAAGCTTTTTGGACATTTTTCACTTAGTATATAATAATTTTGCCAAAAAATAGAGTCAATGCCGGATCTCTGAATATTAGCAGGTTTGGGCCTGGTTAGTACATGGATGGGAGACTGCCTGTTAATACCAGGTGCTGTAAGCTTTTTGGACATTTTTCACTTAGTATATAATAATTTTGCCAAAAAATAGAGTCAATGCCCGATCTCTGAATATTTGCAGCTTTGGGCCTGGTTAGTACATGGATGGGAGACTGCCTGGGAATACCAGGTGCTTTAATCTTTTTGGAAAATTTCACGAATTATATAATAATCTTTCATTAAAAAAAAAAAAAAAAAAAAAAAAAAAAAAAGAGTCAATGCCCGATCTCTGAATCTTAGCAGGTTTAGGTCTGGTTAGTACTTTGATGAGAGACTGCCTAGGAATACCAGGTGCTTTAAGCTTTTGGGCTTTCTTTCCTACTTATATAATGTACTGGCGATAAGATTGGCTGCTCTTTAAATAGCCCTCTCTTTGCAGCAGACTTCGCTTACAGCCATGCCAACCTGGCTATGGCCGATCTCGTCTGATCTCGGAAGCTAAGCAGGTTTGGTCCTGGTTAGTACTTGGATGGGAGACCGCCTGGGAATACCAGGTGCTGTAAGCTTTTTGGACATTTTTCACTTAGTTTATAATAATTTTGCCATAAAATAGAGTCAATGCCCGATCTCTGAATCTTAGCAGGTTTAGGTCTGGTTAGTACTTTGATGAGAGACTGCCTAGGAATACCAGGTGCTTTAAGTTTTTGGGTTTTCTTTCCTACTTATATAATGTACTGGCGATAAGATTGGCTGGTCTTTAAATAGCCCTCTCTTTGCAGCAAACTTCGCTTACGGCCAAACCAACCTGGCAACGCTAGTGAGCCACACAGGAAGTGAGTTGGCAGTTTGTAGTAGGCAGTAGGTGAGAGAGGCTCACCTTGTGTTTTTTGTTTTGTTTTATCTGCGTAAAGATTTATTTCTTTTGCAACTTATTGATTTTTGTTTGTTATAGTTTTTATACTTCCCAGCAGCAGTTTGCTGTCTGGGGAGAAATTTTTCTTTTGTTTGAAAAATGGATGGATTACATGGCAAAGAAGTGGACATGGCAGGAGGAAGACGAGTGCTAACAGACAAAGAAATGGATAAAGAACAACGAGATGGACAAGGACGAATGGATTATAACAAGAGGATTTACTCTAAAGAGGCTACAGTAATTGTTGACATGGCGGATCAGAGAGATGCAAGAGCAGAGGACATTATCAAAGCAGTGAACGAAAGGATTGGAGGAGGAAAGATTCTAGCAGTCAGACCAAGGCAAGTAAAAGAATATGAAATTACACTGATAAACAGGGAGGCGTGCGATGGATTAGATGAAGGATTAATGATAAAAGGAAAACTGTGTGAGATTCGACAACTGAAAACAAGGGAGTATGTGGTTTCTTTCATACATTTGCCAGCCTATATTGAGGACTCTGACATTTTAATTAAATTACAAAATTGGGGCGTAACACCTGTTTCAGACATCATAAGAAGAATGTATCCAGGCACAGACATTGCGGATGGTACAAGGTACCTAAGGGTGAAATTTCCTAAAGAAGTAGTGTCTCTGCCATACAGTACAAAGTTTGATACGGAGGAGGGAACACAGTATTTCAGGATCATGCATGATCGTCAGGTTAAAACCTGTCGATTGTGCATGAATCCGGGACATGTGTTCAAAGACTGTCCAGATTTTAAATGTCATCAGTGCAATGGCCAGGGTCATTACGCAAGGGATTGCGATGCAATTAAGTGCCCGGATTGCAGAAAGGTGATCATAAGATGTGAGTGTTGGATGGAGAATGAAATTCAAAATAAAGAGTCAGAAGGTGTAGGAGGGCGAATGTCAAAAGAAACTGAATTACAAAATGGTGGAGAGAATGAGGAAGAGGATGGTGTGAATAAAGAGGCTATTGTGGAAAATAAGAAGGAATTGGAAGAGAAAAGGCTGGAAGGAGAAATGGACAAAGGAATATTGACATCACAGGAAGTAACACAAGGGGTATTGGAGGAAATGGAGAACCAAGGATTAAAAGAAAAGGAGGAGGAAATGCAAGAGATAACTGAAGAGGAGAAAGAAATGGAATTGGAAGAGAAAAGGCTGGAAGGAGAAATGGACAAAGGAATATTGACATCACAGGAAGTAACACAAGGGGCATTGGAGGAAATGGAGAACCAAGGACTAAAAGAAAAGGAGGAGGAAATGCAAGAGATAACTGAAGAGGAGAAAGGAGTGGACAGAATGGATGATAGAAAGGACAAAAGGGTGACATTAAGAAGGAGAACCCTTAAGGTAATACCAAATGTGAATGTGGCCAGAAAAAAAAGACATTTTAGGGAAAAATACAATAAGGGGAAACATTTGTTTGAGAATAAATTTCAAGTGTTGAGGGAAGATGAGGAGGAGGAGGTAGACTAAGAATACAATGTTTGGTTTAAATTTGTATTATTATTTATTATTATAATGTTTTTATACATTGTATCATGGTATGCTAATGCCTTAATTGTATTTCAAAAAGAAAAATGGAGATAAAAGGTTATTTATTGAATGTAAAGTGAAATAAATGTGTTTGGTGTTTAGAGAAATGGCTTTTATCAAACCTGTGGCAAATAATTATTGTTGTTGTTTGTTATGCTTCTGTGGAAAATGTGTACAATGTTTTTAATGAAATATTTTAAATTTGTTAATAAAAAAAAAAAAAAAAAAAAAAAAATCTCGTCTGATCTCGGAAGCTAAGCAGGTTTGGGCCTGGTTAGTACTTGGATGGGAGACCGCCTGGGAATACCAGGTGCTGTAAGCTTTTTGGAAATTTTTCACTTAGTATATAATAATTTGGCAAAAAAATAGAGTCAATGCCCGATCTCTGAATCTTAGCAGGTTTGGGCCTGGTTAGTACATGGATGGGAGACTGCCTGTTAATACCAGGTGCTGTAAGCTTTTTGGACATTTGTCACTTAGTATATAATAATTTTGCCAAAAAATAGAGTCAATGCCCGATCTCTGAATCTTAGCAGGTTTAGGTCTGGTTAGTACTTTGATGAGAGACTGCCTAGGAATACCAGGTGCTTTAAGCTTTTGGGCTTTCTTTCCTACTTATATAATGTACTGGCGATAAGATTGGCTGCTCTTTAAATAGCCCTCTCTTTGCAGCAGACTTCGCTTACGGCCATACCAACCTGGCTATGCCCGATCTCGTCTGATCTCGGAAGCTAAGCAGGTTTGGGCCTGGTTAGTACTTGGATGGGAGACCACCTGGGAATACCAGGTGCTGTAAGCTTTTTGGACATTTTTCACTTAGTTTATAATAATTTTGCCAAAAAATAGTCAATGCCCGATCTCTGAATCTTAGCAGGTTTAGGTCTGGTTAGTACTTTGATGAGAGACTGCCTAGGAATACCAGGTGCTTTAAGCTTTTGGGTTTTCTTTCCTACTTATATAATGTACTGGCGATAAGATTGGCTGGTCTTTAAATAGCCCTCTCTTTGCAGCAGACTTCGCTTACGGCCATACCAACCTGGCTATGCCCGATCTCGTCTGATCTCCGAAGCTAAGCAGGTTTGGGCCTGGTTAGTACTTGGATGGGAGACCGCCTGGGAATACCAGGTGCTGTAAGCTTTTTGGACATTTTTCACTTAGTTTATAATAATTTTGCCAAAAAATAGAGTCAATGCCCGATCTCTGAATCTTAGCAGGTTTAGGTCTGGTTAGTACTTTGATGAGAGACTGCCTAGGAATACCAGGTGCTTTAAGCTTTTGGGTTTTCTTTCCTACTTTCCTACTAGAGTCAATGCCCGATCTCTGAATCTTAGCAGGTTTGGGCCTGGTTAGTACTTGGATGGGAGACCGCCTGGGAATACCAGGTGCTGTAAGCTTTTTGGAAATTTTTCACTTAGTATATAATAATTTTGCCAAAAAATAGAGTCAATGCCCGATCTCTGAATCTTAGCAGGTTTAGGTCTGGTTAGTACTTTGATGAGAGACTGCCTAGGAATACCAGGTGCTTTAAGCTTTTGGGTTTTCTTTCCTACTTATATAATGTACTGGCGATGAGATTGGCTGGTCTTTAAATAGCCCTCTCATTGCAGCAGACTTCGCTTACGGCCATACCAACCTGGCTATGCCCGATCTCGTCTGATCTCGGAAGCTAAGCAGGTTTGGGCCTGGTTAGTACTTGGATGGGAGACCGCCTGGGAATACCAGGTGCTGTAAGCATTTTGGAAATTTTTCACTTAGTATATAATAATTTTGCCAAAAAATAGAGTCAATGCCGGATCTCTGAATCTTAGCAGGTTTGGGCCTGGTTAGTACATGGATGGGAGACTGCCTGTTAATACCAGGTGCTGTAAGCTTTTTGGACATTTTTCACTTAGTATATAATAATTTTGCCAAAAAATAGAGTCAATGCCCGATCTCTGAATATTTGCAGCTTTGGGCGTGGTTAGTACATGGATGGGAGACTGCCTGGGAATACCAGGTGCTTTAATCTTTTTGGAAAATTTCACGAATTATATAATAATCTTTCATTAAAAAAAAAAAAAAAAAAAAAAAGAGTCAATGCCCGATCTCTCAATCTTAGCAGGTTTAGGTCTGGTTAGTACTTTGATGAGAGACTGCCTAGGAATACCAGGTGCTTTAAGCTTTTGGGTTTTCTTTCCTACTTATATAATGTACTGGCGATAAGATTGGCTGGTCTTTAAATAGCCCTCTCTTTGCAACAGACTTCGCTTACGGCCATACCAACCTGGCTATGCCCGATCTCGTCTGATCTCGGAAGCTAAGCAGGTTTGGGCCTGGTTAGTACTTGGATGGGAGACCGCCTGGGAATACCAGGTGCTGTAAGCTTTTTGGAAATTTTTCACTTAGTATATAATAATTTTGCCAAAAAATAGAGTCAATGCCGGATCTCTGAATCTTAGCAGGTTTGGGCCTGGTTAGTACATGGATGGGAGACTGCCTGTTAATACCAGGTGCTGTAAGCTTTTTGGACATTTTTCACTTAGTATATAATAATTTTGCCAAAAAATAGAGTCAATGCCCGATCTCTGAATATTTGCAGCTTTGGGCCTGGTTAGTACATGGATGGGAGACTGCCTGGGAATACCAGGTGCTTTAATCTTTTTGGAAAATTTCACGAATTATATAATAATCTTTCATTAAAAAAAAAAAAAAAAAGAGTCAATGCCCGATCTCTGAATCTTAGCAGGTTTAGGTCTGGTTAGTACTTTGATGAGAGACTGCCTAGGAATACCAGGTGCTTTAAGCTTTTGGGCTTTCTTTCCTACTTATATAATGTACTGGCGATAAGATTGGCTGCTCTTTAAATAGCCCTCTCTTTGCAGCAGACTTCGCTTACGGCCATACCAACCTGGCTATGCCCGATCTCGTCTGATCTCGGAAGCTAAGCAGGTTTGTGCCTGGTTAGTACTTGGATGGGAGACCGCCTGGGAATACCAGGTGCTGTAAGCTTTTTGGACATTTTTCACTTAGTTTATAATAATTTTGCCAAAAAATAGAGTCAATGCCCGATCTCTGAATATTTGCAGGTTTGGGCCTGGTTAGTACATGGATGGGAGACTGCCTGGGAATACCAGGTGCTTTAATCTTCTTGGAAAATTTCACGAATTATATAATAATCTTTCATTAAAAAAAAAAAAAAAGAGTCAATGCCCGATCTCTGAATCTTAGCAGGTTTAGGTCTGGTTAGTACTTTGATGAGAGACTGCCTAGGAATACCAGGTGCTTTAAGCTTTTGGGTTTTCTTTCCTACTTTCCTACTAGAGTCAATGCCCGATCTCTGAATCTTAGCAGGTTTGGGCCTGGTTAGTACTTGGATGGGAGACCGCCTGGGAATACCAGGTGCTGTAAGCTTTTTGGAAATTTTTCACTTAGTATATAATAATTTTGCCAAAAAATAGAGTCAATGCCCGATCTCTGAATCTTAGCAGGTTTAGGTCTGGTTAGTACTTTGATGAGAGACTTTCTAGGAATACCAGGTGCTTTAAGCTTTTGGGCTTTCTTTCCTACTTATATAATGTACTGGCGATAAGATTGGCTGCTCTTTAAATAGCCCTCTCTTTGCAGCAGACTTCGCTTACCGCCATACCAACCTGGCTATGCCCGATCTCGTCTGATCTCGGAAGCTAAGCAGGTTTGGGCCTGGTTAGTACTTGGATGGGAGACCGCCTGGGAATACCAGGTACTGTAAGCTTTTTGGACATTTTTCACTTAGTTTATAATAATTTTGCCAAAAAATAGAGTCAATGCCCGATTTCTGAATCTTAGCAGGTTTAGGTCTGGTTAGTACTTTGATGAGAGACTGCCTAGGAATACCAGGTGCTTTAAGCTTTTGGGTTTTCTTTCCTACTTATATAATGTACTGGCGATAAGATTGGCTGGTCTTTAAATAGCCCTCTCATTGCAGCAGACTTCGCTTACGGCCATACCAACCTGGCTATGCCCGATCTCGTCTGATCTCGGAAGCTAAACAGGTTTGGGCCTGGTTAGTACTTGGATGGGAGACCGCCTGGGAATACCAGGTGCTGTAAGCTTTTTGGAAATTTTTCACTTAGTATATAATAATTTTGCCAAAAAATAGAGTCAATGCCGGATCTCTGAATCTTAGCAGGTTTGGGCCTGGTTAGTACATGGATGGGAGACTGCCTGTTAATACCAGGTGCTGTAAGCTTTTTGGACATTTTTCACTTAGTATATAATAATTTTGCCAAAAAATAGAGTCAATGCCCGATCTCTGAATATTTGCAGCTTTGGGCGTGGTTAGTACATTAATGGGAGACTGCCTGGGAATACCAGGTGCTTTAATCTTTTTGGAAAATTTCACGAATTATATAATAATCTTTCATTAAAAAAAAAAAAAAAAAAAAAAGAGTCAATGCCCGATCTCTGAATCTTAGCAGGTTTAGGTCTGGTTAGTACTTTGATGAGAGACTGCCTAGGAATACCAGGTGCTTTAAGCTTTTGGGTTTTCTTTCCTACTTATATAATGTACTGGCGATAAGATTGGCTGGTCTTTAAATAGCCCTCTCTTTGCAGCAGACTTCGCTTACGGCCATACCAACCTGGCTATGCCCGATCTCGTCTGATCTCCGAAGCTAAGCAGGTTTGGGCTTGGTTAGTACTTGGATGGGAGACCGCCTGGGAATATCAGGTGCTGTAAGCTTTTTGGACATTTTTCACTTAGTATATAATAATTTTGCCAAAAAATAGAGTCAATGCCGGATCTCTGAATATTAGCAGGTTTGGGCCTGGTTAGTACATGGATGGGAGACTGCCTGTTAATACCAGGTGCTGTAAGCTTTTTGGACATTTTTCACTTAGTATATAATAATTTTGCCAAAAAATAGAGTCAATGCCCGATCTCTGAATATTTGCAGCTTTGGGCCTGGTTAGTACATGGATGGGAGACTGCCTGGGAATACCAGGTGCTTTAATCTTTTTGGAAAATTTCACGAATTATATAATAATCTTTCATTAAAAAAAAAAAAAAAAAAAAAAAAAAAAAAAGAGTCAATGCCCGATCTCTGAATCTTAGCAGGTTTAGGTCTGGTTAGTACTTTGATGAGAGACTGCCTAGGAATACCAGGTGCTTTAAGCTTTTGGGCTTTCTTTCCTACTTATATAATGTACTGGCGATAAGATTGGCTGCTCTTTAAATAGCCCTCTCTTTGCAGCAGACTTCGCTTACAGCCATGCCAACCTGGCTATGGCCGATCTCGTCTGATCTCGGAAGCTAAGCAGGTTTGGTCCTGGTTAGTACTTGGATGGGAGACCGCCTGGGAATACCAGGTGCTGTAAGCTTTTTGGACATTTTTCACTTAGTTTATAATAATTTTGCCATAAAATAGAGTCAATGCCCGATCTCTGAATCTTAGCAGGTTTAGGTCTGGTTAGTACTTTGATGAGAGACTGCCTAGGAATACCAGGTGCTTTAAGTTTTTGGGTTTTCTTTCCTACTTATATAATGTACTGGCGATAAGATTGGCTGGTCTTTAAATAGCCCTCTCTTTGCAGCAAACTTCGCTTACGGCCAAACCAACCTGGCAACGCTAGTGAGCCACACAGGAAGTGAGTTGGCAGTTTGTAGTAGGCAGTAGGTGAGAGAGGCTCACCTTGTGTTTTTTGTTTTGTTTTATCTGCGTAAAGATTTATTTCTTTTGCAACTTATTGATTTTTGTTTGTTATAGTTTTTATACTTCCCAGCAGCAGTTTGCTGTCTGGGGAGAAATTTTTCTTTTGTTTGAAAAATGGATGGATTACATGGCAAAGAAGTGGACATGGCAGGAGGAAGACGAGTGCTAACAGACAAAGAAATGGATAAAGAACAACGAGATGGACAAGGACGAATGGATTATAACAAGAGGATTTACTCTAAAGAGGCTACAGTAATTGTTGACATGGCGGATCAGAGAGATGCAAGAGCAGAGGACATTATCAAAGCAGTGAACGAAAGGATTGGAGGAGGAAAGATTCTAGCAGTCAGACCAAGGCAAGTAAAAGAATATGAAATTACACTGATAAACAGGGAGGCGTGCGATGGATTAGATGAAGGATTAATGATAAAAGGAAAACTGTGTGAGATTCGACAACTGAAAACAAGGGAGTATGTGGTTTCTTTCATACATTTGCCAGCCTATATTGAGGACTCTGACATTTTAATTAAATTACAAAATTGGGGCGTAACACCTGTTTCAGACATCATAAGAAGAATGTATCCAGGCACAGACATTGCGGATGGTACAAGGTACCTAAGGGTGAAATTTCCTAAAGAAGTAGTGTCTCTGCCATACAGTACAAAGTTTGATACGGAGGAGGGAACACAGTATTTCAGGATCATGCATGATCGTCAGGTTAAAACCTGTCGATTGTGCATGAATCCGGGACATGTGTTCAAAGACTGTCCAGATTTTAAATGTCATCAGTGCAATGGCCAGGGTCATTACGCAAGGGATTGCGATGCAATTAAGTGCCCGGATTGCAGAAAGGTGATCATAAGATGTGAGTGTTGGATGGAGAATGAAATTCAAAATAAAGAGTCAGAAGGTGTAGGAGGGCGAATGTCAAAAGAAACTGAATTACAAAATGGTGGAGAGAATGAGGAAGAGGATGGTGTGAATAAAGAGGCTATTGTGGAAAATAAGAAGGAATTGGAAGAGAAAAGGCTGGAAGGAGAAATGGACAAAGGAATATTGACATCACAGGAAGTAACACAAGGGGTATTGGAGGAAATGGAGAACCAAGGATTAAAAGAAAAGGAGGAGGAAATGCAAGAGATAACTGAAGAGGAGAAAGAAATGGAATTGGAAGAGAAAAGGCTGGAAGGAGAAATGGACAAAGGAATATTGACATCACAGGAAGTAACACAAGGGGCATTGGAGGAAATGGAGAACCAAGGACTAAAAGAAAAGGAGGAGGAAATGCAAGAGATAACTGAAGAGGAGAAAGGAGTGGACAGAATGGATGATAGAAAGGACAAAAGGGTGACATTAAGAAGGAGAACCCTTAAGGTAATACCAAATGTGAATGTGGCCAGAAAAAAAAG
>NC_068417.1:47934901-47939901 GCF_023724105.1 Carassius gibelio
CAGGTGCTGTAAGCTTTTTGGAAATTTTTCACTTAGTATATAATAATTTTGCCAAAAAATAGAGTCAATGCCGGATCTCTGAATCTTAGCAGGTTTGGGCCTGGTTAGTACATGGATGGGAGACTGCCTGTTAATACCAGGTGCTGTAAGCTTTTTGGACATTTTTCACTTAGTATATAATAATTTTGCCAAAAAATAGAGTCAATGCCCGATCTCTGAATATTTGCAGCTTTGGGCCTGGTTAGTACATGGATGGGAGACTGCCTGGGAATACCAGGTGCTTTAATCTTTTTGGAAAATTTCACGAATTATATAATAATCTTTCATTAAAAAAAAAAAAAAAAAGAGTCAATGCCCGATCTCTGAATCTTAGCAGGTTTAGGTCTGGTTAGTACTTTGATGAGAGACTGCCTAGGAATACCAGGTGCTTTAAGCTTTTGGGCTTTCTTTCCTACTTATATAATGTACTGGCGATAAGATTGGCTGCTCTTTAAATAGCCCTCTCTTTGCAGCAGACTTCGCTTACGGCCATACCAACCTGGCTATGCCCGATCTCGTCTGATCTCGGAAGCTAAGCAGGTTTGTGCCTGGTTAGTACTTGGATGGGAGACCGCCTGGGAATACCAGGTGCTGTAAGCTTTTTGGACATTTTTCACTTAGTTTATAATAATTTTGCCAAAAAATAGAGTCAATGCCCGATCTCTGAATATTTGCAGGTTTGGGCCTGGTTAGTACATGGATGGGAGACTGCCTGGGAATACCAGGTGCTTTAATCTTCTTGGAAAATTTCACGAATTATATAATAATCTTTCATTAAAAAAAAAAAAAAAGAGTCAATGCCCGATCTCTGAATCTTAGCAGGTTTAGGTCTGGTTAGTACTTTGATGAGAGACTGCCTAGGAATACCAGGTGCTTTAAGCTTTTGGGTTTTCTTTCCTACTTTCCTACTAGAGTCAATGCCCGATCTCTGAATCTTAGCAGGTTTGGGCCTGGTTAGTACTTGGATGGGAGACCGCCTGGGAATACCAGGTGCTGTAAGCTTTTTGGAAATTTTTCACTTAGTATATAATAATTTTGCCAAAAAATAGAGTCAATGCCCGATCTCTGAATCTTAGCAGGTTTAGGTCTGGTTAGTACTTTGATGAGAGACTTTCTAGGAATACCAGGTGCTTTAAGCTTTTGGGCTTTCTTTCCTACTTATATAATGTACTGGCGATAAGATTGGCTGCTCTTTAAATAGCCCTCTCTTTGCAGCAGACTTCGCTTACCGCCATACCAACCTGGCTATGCCCGATCTCGTCTGATCTCGGAAGCTAAGCAGGTTTGGGCCTGGTTAGTACTTGGATGGGAGACCGCCTGGGAATACCAGGTACTGTAAGCTTTTTGGACATTTTTCACTTAGTTTATAATAATTTTGCCAAAAAATAGAATCAATGCCCGATTTCTGAATCTTAGCAGGTTTAGGTCTGGTTAGTACTTTGATGAGAGACTGCCTAGGAATACCAGGTGCTTTAAGCTTTTGGGTTTTCTTTCCTACTTATATAATGTACTGGCGATAAGATTGGCTGGTCTTTAAATAGCCCTCTCATTGCAGCAGACTTCGCTTACGGCCATACCAACCTGGCTATGCCCGATCTCGTCTGATCTCGGAAGCTAAACAGGTTTGGGCCTGGTTAGTACTTGGATGGGAGACCGCCTGGGAATACCAGGTGCTGTAAGCTTTTTGGAAATTTTTCACTTAGTATATAATAATTTTGCCAAAAAATAGAGTCAATGCCGGATCTCTGAATCTTAGCAGGTTTGGGCCTGGTTAGTACATGGATGGGAGACTGCCTGTTAATACCAGGTGCTGTAAGCTTTTTGGACATTTTTCACTTAGTATATAATAATTTTGCCAAAAAATAGAGTCAATGCCCGATCTCTGAATATTTGCAGCTTTGGGCGTGGTTAGTACATTAATGGGAGACTGCCTGGGAATACCAGGTGCTTTAATCTTTTTGGAAAATTTCACGAATTATATAATAATCTTTCATTAAAAAAAAAAAAAAAAAAAAAAGAGTCAATGCCCGATCTCTGAATCTTAGCAGGTTTAGGTCTGGTTAGTACTTTGATGAGAGACTGCCTAGGAATACCAGGTGCTTTAAGCTTTTGGGTTTTCTTTCCTACTTATATAATGTACTGGCGATAAGATTGGCTGGTCTTTAAATAGCCCTCTCTTTGCAGCAGACTTCGCTTACGGCCATACCAACCTGGCTATGCCCGATCTCGTCTGATCTCCGAAGCTAAGCAGGTTTGGGCTTGGTTAGTACTTGGATGGGAGACCGCCTGGGAATATCAGGTGCTGTAAGCTTTTTGGACATTTTTCACTTAGTATATAATAATTTTGCCAAAAAATAGAGTCAATGCCCGATCTCTGAATATTTGCAGCTTTGGGCCTGGTTAGTACATGGATGGGAGACTGCCTGGGAATACCAGGTGCTTTAATCTTTTTGGAAAATTTCACGAATTATATAATAATCTTTCATTAAAAAAAAAAAAAAAAAAAAAAAAAAAAAAAAAGAGTCAATGCCCGATCTCTGAATCTTAGCAGGTTTAGGTCTGGTTAGTACTTTGATGAGAGACTGCCTAGGAATACCAGGTGCTTTAAGCTTTTGGGCTTTCTTTCCTACTTATATAATGTACTGGCGATAAGATTGGCTGCTCTTTAAATAGCCCTCTCTTTGCAGCAGACTTCGCTTACAGCCATGCCAACCTGGCTATGGCCGATCTCGTCTGATCTCGGAAGCTAAGCAGGTTTGGTCCTGGTTAGTACTTGGATGGGAGACCGCCTGGGAATACCAGGTGCTGTAAGCTTTTTGGACATTTTTCACTTAGTTTATAATAATTTTGCCATAAAATAGAGTCAATGCCCGATCTCTGAATCTTAGCAGGTTTAGGTCTGGTTAGTACTTTGATGAGAGACTGCCTAGGAATACCAGGTGCTTTAAGTTTTTGGGTTTTCTTTCCTACTTATATAATGTACTGGCGATAAGATTGGCTGGTCTTTAAATAGCCCTCTCTTTGCAGCAAACTTCGCTTACGGCCAAACCAACCTGGCAACGCTAGTGAGCCACACAGGAAGTGAGTTGGCAGTTTGTAGTAGGCAGTAGGTGAGAGAGGCTCACCTTGTGTTTTTTGTTTTGTTTTATCTGCGTAAAGATTTATTTCTTTTGCAACTTATTGATTTTTGTTTGTTATAGTTTTTATACTTCCCAGCAGCAGTTTGCTGTCTGGGGAGAAATTTTTCTTTTGTTTGAAAAATGGATGGATTACATGGCAAAGAAGTGGACATGGCAGGAGGAAGACGAGTGCTAACAGACAAAGAAATGGATAAAGAACAACGAGATGGACAAGGACGAATGGATTATAACAAGAGGATTTACTCTAAAGAGGCTACAGTAATTGTTGACATGGCGGATCAGAGAGATGCAAGAGCAGAGGACATTATCAAAGCAGTGAACGAAAGGATTGGAGGAGGAAAGATTCTAGCAGTCAGACCAAGGCAAGTAAAAGAATATGAAATTACACTGATAAACAGGGAGGCGTGCGATGGATTAGATGAAGGATTAATGATAAAAGGAAAACTGTGTGAGATTCGACAACTGAAAACAAGGGAGTATGTGGTTTCTTTCATACATTTGCCAGCCTATATTGAGGACTCTGACATTTTAATTAAATTACAAAATTGGGGCGTAACACCTGTTTCAGACATCATAAGAAGAATGTATCCAGGCACAGACATTGCGGATGGTACAAGGTACCTAAGGGTGAAATTTCCTAAAGAAGTAGTGTCTCTGCCATACAGTACAAAGTTTGATACGGAGGAGGGAACACAGTATTTCAGGATCATGCATGATCGTCAGGTTAAAACCTGTCGATTGTGCATGAATCCGGGACATGTGTTCAAAGACTGTCCAGATTTTAAATGTCATCAGTGCAATGGCCAGGGTCATTACGCAAGGGATTGCGATGCAATTAAGTGCCCGGATTGCAGAAAGGTGATCATAAGATGTGAGTGTTGGATGGAGAATGAAATTCAAAATAAAGAGTCAGAAGGTGTAGGAGGGCGAATGTCAAAAGAAACTGAATTACAAAATGGTGGAGAGAATGAGGAAGAGGATGGTGTGAATAAAGAGGCTATTGTGGAAAATAAGAAGGAATTGGAAGAGAAAAGGCTGGAAGGAGAAATGGACAAAGGAATATTGACATCACAGGAAGTAACACAAGGGGTATTGGAGGAAATGGAGAACCAAGGATTAAAAGAAAAGGAGGAGGAAATGCAAGAGATAACTGAAGAGGAGAAAGAAATGGAATTGGAAGAGAAAAGGCTGGAAGGAGAAATGGACAAAGGAATATTGACATCACAGGAAGTAACACAAGGGGCATTGGAGGAAATGGAGAACCAAGGACTAAAAGAAAAGGAGGAGGAAATGCAAGAGATAACTGAAGAGGAGAAAGGAGTGGACAGAATGGATGATAGAAAGGACAAAAGGGTGACATTAAGAAGGAGAACCCTTAAGGTAATACCAAATGTGAATGTGGCCAGAAAAAAAAGACATTTTAGGGAAAAATACAATAAGGGGAAACATTTGTTTGAGAATAAATTTCAAGTGTTGAGGGAAGATGAGGAGGAGGAGGTAGACTAAGAATACAATGTTTGGTTTAAATTTGTATTATTATTTATTATTATAATGTTTTTATACATTGTATCATGGTATGCTAATGCCTTAATTGTATTTCAAAAAGAAAAATGGAGATAAAAGGTTATTTATTGAATGTAAAGTGAAATAAATGTGTTTGGTGTTTAGAGAAATGGCTTTTATCAAACCTGTGGCAAATAATTATTGTTGTTGTTTGTTATGCTTCTGTGGAAAATGTGTACAATGTTTTTAATGAAATATTTTAAATTTGTTAATAAAAAAAAAAAAAAAAAAAAAAAAAATCTCGTCTGATCTCGGAAG
>NC_068417.1:47942401-47949901 GCF_023724105.1 Carassius gibelio
GCTTTTTGGACATTTTTCACTTAGTATATAATAATTTTGCCAAAAAATAGAGTCAATGCCCGATCTCTGAATATTTGCAGCTTTGGGCGTGGTTAGTACATGGATGGGAGACTGCCTGGGAATACCAGGTGCTTTAATCTTTTTGGAAAATTTCACGAATTATATAATAATCTTTCATTAAAAAAAAAAAAAAAAAAAAAAGAGTCAATGCCCGATCTCTCAATCTTAGCAGGTTTAGGTCTGGTTAGTACTTTGATGAGAGACTGCCTAGGAATACCAGGTGCTTTAAGCTTTTGGGTTTTCTTTCCTACTTATATAATGTACTGGCGATAAGATTGGCTGGTCTTTAAATAGCCCTCTCTTTGCAACAGACTTCGCTTACGGCCATACCAACCTGGCTATGCCCGATCTCGTCTGATCTCGGAAGCTAAGCAGGTTTGGGCCTGGTTAGTACTTGGATGGGAGACCGCCTGGGAATACCAGGTGCTGTAAGCTTTTTGGAAATTTTTCACTTAGTATATAATAATTTTGCCAAAAAATAGAGTCAATGCCGGATCTCTGAATCTTAGCAGGTTTGGGCCTGGTTAGTACATGGATGGGAGACTGCCTGTTAATACCAGGTGCTGTAAGCTTTTTGGACATTTTTCACTTAGTATATAATAATTTTGCCAAAAAATAGAGTCAATGCCCGATCTCTGAATATTTGCAGCTTTGGGCCTGGTTAGTACATGGATGGGAGACTGCCTGGGAATACCAGGTGCTTTAATCTTTTTGGAAAATTTCACGAATTATATAATAATCTTTCATTAAAAAAAAAAAAAAAAAGAGTCAATGCCCGATCTCTGAATCTTAGCAGGTTTAGGTCTGGTTAGTACTTTGATGAGAGACTGCCTAGGAATACCAGGTGCTTTAAGCTTTTGGGCTTTCTTTCCTACTTATATAATGTACTGGCGATAAGATTGGCTGGTCTTTAAATAGCCCTCTCTTTGCAGCAGACTTCGCTTACGGCCATACCAACCTGGCTATGCCCGATCTCGTCTGATCTCGGAAGCTAAGCAGGTTTGTGCCTGGTTAGTACTTGGATGGGAGACCGCCTGGGAATACCAGGTGCTGTAAGCTTTTTGGACATTTTTCACTTAGTTTATAATAATTTTGCCAAAAAATAGAGTCAATGCCCGATCTCTGAATATTTGCAGGTTTGGGCCTGGTTAGTACATGGATGGGAGACTGCCTGGGAATACCAGGTGCTTTAATCTTCTTGGAAAATTTCACGAATTATATAATAATCTTTCATTAAAAAAAAAAAAAAAGAGTCAATGCCCGATCTCTGAATCTTAGCAGGTTTAGGTCTGGTTAGTACTTTGATGAGAGACTGCCTAGGAATACCAGGTGCTTTAAGCTTTTGGGTTTTCTTTCCTACTTTCCTACTAGAGTCAATGCCCGATCTCTGAATCTTAGCAGGTTTGGGCCTGGTTAGTACTTGGATGGGAGACCGCCTGGGAATACCAGGTGCTGTAAGCTTTTTGGACATTTTTCACTTAGTATATAATAATTTTGCCAAAAAATAGAGTCAATGCCCGATCTCTGAATCTTAGCAGGTTTAGGTCTGGTTAGTACTTTGATGAGAGACTTTCTAGGAATACCAGGTGCTTTAAGCTTTTGGGCTTTCTTTCCTACTTATATAATGTACTGGCGATAAGATTGGCTGCTCTTTAAATAGCCCTCTCTTTGCAGCAGACTTCGCTTACCGCCATACCAACCTGGCTATGCCCGATCTCGTCTGATCTCGGAAGCTAAGCAGGTTTGGGCCTGGTTAGTACTTGGATGGGAGACCGCCTGGGAATACCAGGTACTGTAAGCTTTTTGGACATTTTTCACTTAGTTTATAATAATTTTGCCAAAAAATAGAGTCAATGCCCGATTTCTGAATCTTAGCAGGTTTAGGTCTGGTTAGTACTTTGATGAGAGACTGCCTAGGAATACCAGGTGCTTTAAGCTTTTGGGTTTTCTTTCCTACTTATATAATGTACTGGCGATAAGATTGGCTGGTCTTTAAATAGCCCTCTCATTGCAGCAGACTTCGCTTACGGCCATACCAACCTGGCTATGCCCGATCTCGTCTGATCTCGGAAGCTAAACAGGTTTGGGCCTGGTTAGTACTTGGATGGGAGACCGCCTGGGAATACCAGGTGCTGTAAGCTTTTTGGAAATTTTTCACTTAGTATATAATAATTTTGCCAAAAAATAGAGTCAATGCCGGATCTCTGAATCTTAGCAGGTTTGGGCCTGGTTAGTACATGGATGGGAGACTGCCTGTTAATACCAGGTGCTGTAAGCTTTTTGGACATTTTTCACTTAGTATATAATAATTTTGCCAAAAAATAGAGTCAATGCCCGATCTCTGAATATTTGCAGCTTTGGGCGTGGTTAGTACATGGATGGGAGACTGCCTGGGAATACCAGGTGCTTTAATCTTTTTGGAAAATTTCACGAATTATATAATAATCTTTCATTAAAAAAAAAAAAAAAAAAAAAAAAAAGAGTCAATGCCCGATCTCTGAATCTTAGCAGGTTTAGGTCTGGTTAGTACTTTGATGAGAGACTGCCTAGGAATACCAGGTGCTTTAAGCTTTTGGGCTTTCTTTCCTACTTATATAATGTACTGGCGATAAGATTGGCTGGTCTTTAAATAGCCCTCTCTTTGCAGCAGACTTCGCTTACGGCCATACCAACCTGGCTATGCCCGATCTCGTCTGATCTCGGAAGCTAAGCAGGTTTGGGCCTGATTAGTACTTGGATGGGAGACCGCCTGGGAATACCAGGTACTGTAAGCTTTTTGGACATTTTTCACTTAGTTTATAATAATTTTGCCAAAAAATAGAGTCAATGCCCGATTTCTGAATCTTAGCAGGTTTAGGTCTGGTTAGTACTTTGATGAGAGACTGCCTAGGAATACCAGGTGCTTTAAGCTTTTGGGTTTTCTTTCCTACTTATATATTGTACTGGCGATAAGATTGGCTGGTCTTTAAATAGCCCTCTCATTGCAGCAGACTTCGCTTACGGCCATACCAACCTGGCTATGCCCGATCTCGTCTGATCTCGGAAGCTAAGCAGGTTTGGGCCTGGTTAGTACTTGGATGGGAGACCGCCTGGGAATACCAGGTACTGTAAGCTTTTTGGACATTTTTCACTTAGTTTATAGTAATTTTGCCAAAAAATAGAGTCAATGCCCGATTTCTGAATCTTAGCAGGTTTAGGTCTGGTTAGTACTTTGATGAGAGACTGCCTAGGAATACCAGGTGCTTTAAGCTTTTGGGTTTTCTTTCCTACTTATATAATGTACTGGCGATAAGATTGGCTGGTCTTTAAATAGCCCTCTCATTGCAGCAGACTTCGCTTACGGCCATACCAACCTGGCTATGCCCGATCTCGTCTGATCTCGGAAGCTAAGCAGGTTTGGGCCTGGTTAGTACTTGGATGGGAGACCGCCTGGGAATACCAGGTGCTGTAAGCTTTTTGGAAATTTTTCACTTAGTATATAATAATTTTGCCAAAAAATAGAGTCAATGCCGGATCTCTGAATCTTAGCAGGTTTGGGCCTGGTTAGTACATGGATGGGAGACTGCCTGGGAATACCAGGTGCTTTAATCTTTTTGGAAAATTTCACGAATTATATAATAATCTTTCATTAAAAAAAAAAAAAAAAAAAAAAGAGTCAATGCCCGATCTCTGAATCTTAGCAGGTTTAGGTCTGGTTAGTACTTTGATGAAAGACTGCCTAGGAATACCAGGTGCTTTAATCTTTTGGGTTTTCTTTCCTACTTATATAATGTACTGGCGATAAGATTGGCTGGTCTTTAAATAGCCCTCTCTTTGCAGCAGACTTCGCTTACGGCCATACCAACCTGGCTATGCCCGATCTCGTCTGATCTCCGAAGCTAAGCAGGTTTGGGCTTGGTTAGTACTTGGATGGGAGACCGCCTGGGAATATCAGGTGCTGTAAGCTTTTTGGACATTTTTCACTTAGTATATAATAATTTTGCCAAAAAATAGAGTCAATGCCGGATCTCTGAATATTAGCAGGTTTGGGCCTGGTTAGTACATGGATGGGAGACTGCCTGTTAATACCAGGTGCTGTAAGCTTTTTGGACATTTTTCACTTAGTATATAATAATTTTGCCAAAAAATAGAGTCAATGCCCGATCTCTGAATATTTGCAGCTTTGGGCCTGGTTAGTACATGGATGGGAGACTGCCTGGGAATACCAGGTGCTTTAATCTTTTTGGAAAATTTCACGAATTATATAATAATCTTTCATTAAAAAAAAAAAAAAAAAAAAAAAAAAAAAAAAAAGAGTCAATGCCCGATCTCTGAATCTTAGCAGGTTTAGGTCTGGTTAGTACTTTGATGAGAGACTGCCTAGGAATACCAGGTGCTTTAAGCTTTTGGGCTTTCTTTCCTACTTATATAATGTACTGGCGATAAGATTGGCTGCTCTTTAAATAGCCCTCTCTTTGCAGCAGACTTCGCTTACAGCCATGCCAACCTGGCTATGGCCGATCTCGTCTGATCTCGGAAGCTAAGCAGGTTTGGTCCTGGTTAGTACTTGGATGGGAGACCGCCTGGGAATACCAGGTGCTGTAAGCTTTTTGGACATTTTTCACTTAGTTTATAATAATTTTGCCATAAAATAGAGTCAATGCCCGATCTCTGAATCTTAGCAGGTTTAGGTCTGGTTAGTACTTTGATGAGAGACTGCCTAGGAATACCAGGTGCTTTAAGTTTTTGGGTTTTCTTTCCTACTTATATAATGTACTGGCGATAAGATTGGCTGGTCTTTAAATAGCCCTCTCTTTGCAGCAAACTTCGCTTACGGCCAAACCAACCTGGCAACGCTAGTGAGCCACACAGGAAGTGAGTTGGCAGTTTGTAGTAGGCAGTAGGTGAGAGAGGCTCACCTTGTGTTTTTTGTTTTGTTTTATCTGCGTAAAGATTTATTTCTTTTGCAACTTATTGATTTTTGTTTGTTATAGTTTTTATACTTCCCAGCAGCAGTTTGCTGTCTGGGGAGAAATTTTTCTTTTGTTTGAAAAATGGATGGATTACATGGCAAAGAAGTGGACATGGCAGGAGGAAGACGAGTGCTAACAGACAAAGAAATGGATAAAGAACAACGAGATGGACAAGGACGAATGGATTATAACAAGAGGATTTACTCTAAAGAGGCTACAGTAATTGTTGACATGGCGGATCAGAGAGATGCAAGAGCAGAGGACATTATCAAAGCAGTGAACGAAAGGATTGGAGGAGGAAAGATTCTAGCAGTCAGACCAAGGCAAGTAAAAGAATATGAAATTACACTGATAAACAGGGAGGCGTGCGATGGATTAGATGAAGGATTAATGATAAAAGGAAAACTGTGTGAGATTCGACAACTGAAAACAAGGGAGTATGTGGTTTCTTTCATACATTTGCCAGCCTATATTGAGGACTCTGACATTTTAATTAAATTACAAAATTGGGGCGTAACACCTGTTTCAGACATCATAAGAAGAATGTATCCAGGCACAGACATTGCGGATGGTACAAGGTACCTAAGGGTGAAATTTCCTAAAGAAGTAGTGTCTCTGCCATACAGTACAAAGTTTGATACGGAGGAGGGAACACAGTATTTCAGGATCATGCATGATCGTCAGGTTAAAACCTGTCGATTGTGCATGAATCCGGGACATGTGTTCAAAGACTGTCCAGATTTTAAATGTCATCAGTGCAATGGCCAGGGTCATTACGCAAGGGATTGCGATGCAATTAAGTGCCCGGATTGCAGAAAGGTGATCATAAGATGTGAGTGTTGGATGGAGAATGAAATTCAAAATAAAGAGTCAGAAGGTGTAGGAGGGCGAATGTCAAAAGAAACTGAATTACAAAATGGTGGAGAGAATGAGGAAGAGGATGGTGTGAATAAAGAGGCTATTGTGGAAAATAAGAAGGAATTGGAAGAGAAAAGGCTGGAAGGAGAAATGGACAAAGGAATATTGACATCACAGGAAGTAACACAAGGGGTATTGGAGGAAATGGAGAACCAAGGATTAAAAGAAAAGGAGGAGGAAATGCAAGAGATAACTGAAGAGGAGAAAGAAATGGAATTGGAAGAGAAAAGGCTGGAAGGAGAAATGGACAAAGGAATATTGACATCACAGGAAGTAACACAAGGGGCATTGGAGGAAATGGAGAACCAAGGACTAAAAGAAAAGGAGGAGGAAATGCAAGAGATAACTGAAGAGGAGAAAGGAGTGGACAGAATGGATGATAGAAAGGACAAAAGGGTGACATTAAGAAGGAGAACCCTTAAGGTAATACCAAATGTGAATGTGGCCAGAAAAAAAAGACATTTTAGGGAAAAATACAATAAGGGGAAACATTTGTTTGAGAATAAATTTCAAGTGTTGAGGGAAGATGAGGAGGAGGAGGTAGACTAAGAATACAATGTTTGGTTTAAATTTGTATTATTATTTATTATTATAATGTTTTTATACATTGTATCATGGTATGCTAATGCCTTAATTGTATTTCAAAAAGAAAAATGGAGATAAAAGGTTATTTATTGAATGTAAAGTGAAATAAATGTGTTTGGTGTTTAGAGAAATGGATTTTATCAAACCTGTGGCAAATAATTATTGTTGTTGTTTGTTATGCTTCTGTGGAAAATGTGTACAATGTTTTTAATGAAATATTTTAAATTTGTTAATAAAAAAAAAAAAAAAAAAAAAAAAAATCTCGTCTGATCTCGGAAGCTAAGCAGGTTTGGGCCTGGTTAGTACTTGGATGGGAGACCGCCTGGGAATACCAGGTGCTGTAAGCTTTTTGGAAATTTTTCACTTAGTATATAATAATTTGGCAAAAAAATAGAGTCAATGCCCGATCTCTGAATCTTAGCAGGTTTGGGCCTGGTTAGTACATGGATGGGAGACTGCCTGTTAATACCAGGTGCTGTAAGCTTTTTGGACATTTGTCACTTAGTATATAATAATTTTGCCAAAAAATAGAGTCAATGCCCGATCTCTGAATCTTAGCAGGTTTAGGTCTGGTTAGTACTTTGATGAGAGACTGCCTAGGAATACCAGGTGCTTTAAGCTTTTGGGCTTTCTTTCCTACTTATATAATGTACTGGCGATAAGATTGGCTGCTCTTTAAATAGCCCTCTCTTTGCAGCAGACTTCGCTTACGGCCATACCAACCTGGCTATGCCCGATCTCGTCTGATCTCGGAAGCTAAGCAGGTTTGGGCCTGGTTAGTACTTGGATGGGAGACCACCTGGGAATACCAGGTGCTGTAAGCTTTTTGGACATTTTTCACTTAGTTTATAATAATTTTGCCAAAAAATAGTCAATGCCCGATCTCTGAATCTTAGCAGGTTTAGGTCTGGTTAGTACTTTGATGAGAGACTGCCTAGGAATACCAGGTGCTTTAAGCTTTTGGGTTTTCTTTCCTACTTATATA
>NC_068417.1:47959901-47962401 GCF_023724105.1 Carassius gibelio
TTTGATGAGAGACTGCCTAGGAATACCAGGTGCTTTAAGCTTTTGGGTTTTCTTTCCTACTTATATAATGTACTGGCGATAAGATTGGCTGGTCTTTAAATAGCCCTCTCATTGCAGCAGACTTCGCTTACGGCCATACCAACCTGGCTATGCCCGATCTCGTCTGATCTCGGAAGCTAAGCAGGTTTGGGCCTGGTTAGTACTTGGATGGGAGACCGCCTGGGAATACCAGGTGCTGTAAGCTTTTTGGAAATTTTTCACTTAGTATATAATAATTTTGCCAAAAAATAGAGTCAATGCCGGATCTCTGAATCTTAGCAGGTTTGGGCCTGGTTAGTACATGGATGGGAGACTGCCTGGGAATACCAGGTGCTTTAATCTTTTTGGAAAATTTCACGAATTATATAATAATCTTTCATTAAAAAAAAAAAAAAAAAAAAAAGAGTCAATGCCCGATCTCTGAATCTTAGCAGGTTTAGGTCTGGTTAGTACTTTGATGAGAGACTGCCTAGGAATACCAGGTGCTTTAATCTTTTGGGTTTTCTTTCCTACTTATATAATGTACTGGCGATAAGATTGGCTGGTCTTTAAATAGCCCTCTCTTTGCAGCAGACTTCGCTTACGGCCATACCAACCTGGCTATGCCCGATCTCGTCTGATCTCCGAAGCTAAGCAGGTTTGGGCTTGGTTAGTACTTGGATGGGAGACCGCCTGGGAATATCAGGTGCTGTAAGCTTTTTGGACATTTTTCACTTAGTATATAATAATTTTGCCAAAAAATAGAGTCAATGCCGGATCTCTGAATATTAGCAGGTTTGGGCCTGGTTAGTACATGGATGGGAGACTGCCTGTTAATACCAGGTGCTGTAAGCTTTTTGGACATTTTTCACTTAGTATATAATAATTTTGCCAAAAAATAGAGTCAATGCCCGATCTCTGAATATTTGCAGCTTTGGGCCTGGTTAGTACATGGATGGGAGACTGCCTGGGAATACCAGGTGCTTTAATCTTTTTGGAAAATTTCACGAATTATATAATAATCTTTCATTAAAAAAAAAAAAAAAAAAAAAAAAAAAAAAAAAAAAAAAAAAAGAGTCAATGCCCGATCTCTGAATCTTAGCAGGTTTAGGTCTGGTTAGTACTTTGATGAGAGACTGCCTAGGAATACCAGGTGCTTTAAGCTTTTGGGCTTTCTTTCCTACTTATATAATGTACTGGCGATAAGATTGGCTGCTCTTTAAATAGCCCTCTCTTTGCAGCAGACTTCGCTTACAGCCATGCCAACCTGGCTATGGCCGATCTCGTCTGATCTCGGAAGCTAAGCAGGTTTGGTCCTGGTTAGTACTTGGATGGGAGACCGCCTGGGAATACCAGGTGCTGTAAGCTTTTTGGACATTTTTCACTTAGTTTATAATAATTTTGCCATAAAATAGAGTCAATGCCCGATCTCTGAATCTTAGCAGGTTTAGGTCTGGTTAGTACTTTGATGAGAGACTGCCTAGGAATACCAGGTGCTTTAAGTTTTTGGGTTTTCTTTCCTACTTATATAATGTACTGGCGATAAGATTGGCTGGTCTTTAAATAGCCCTCTCTTTGCAGCAAACTTCGCTTACGGCCAAACCAACCTGGCAACGCTAGTGAGCCACACAGGAAGTGAGTTGGCAGTTTGTAGTAGGCAGTAGGTGAGAGAGGCTCACCTTGTGTTTTTTGTTTTGTTTTATCTGCGTAAAGATTTATTTCTTTTGCAACTTATTGATTTTTGTTTGTTATAGTTTTTATACTTCCCAGCAGCAGTTTGCTGTCTGGGGAGAAATTTTTCTTTTGTTTGAAAAATGGATGGATTACATGGCAAAGAAGTGGACATGGCAGGAGGAAGACGAGTGCTAACAGACAAAGAAATGGATAAAGAACAACGAGATGGACAAGGACGAATGGATTATAACAAGAGGATTTACTCTAAAGAGGCTACAGTAATTGTTGACATGGCGGATCAGAGAGATGCAAGAGCAGAGGACATTATCAAAGCAGTGAACGAAAGGATTGGAGGAGGAAAGATTCTAGCAGTCAGACCAAGGCAAGTAAAAGAATATGAAATTACACTGATAAACAGGGAGGCGTGCGATGGATTAGATGAAGGATTAATGATAAAAGGAAAACTGTGTGAGATTCGACAACTGAAAACAAGGGAGTATGTGGTTTCTTTCATACATTTGCCAGCCTATATTGAGGACTCTGACATTTTAATTAAATTACAAAATTGGGGCGTAACACCTGTTTCAGACATCATAAGAAGAATGTATCCAGGCACAGACATTGCGGATGGTACAAGGTACCTAAGGGTGAAATTTCCTAAAGAAGTAGTGTCTCTGCCATACAGTACAAAGTTTGATACGGAGGAGGGAACACAGTATTTCAGGATCATGCATGATCGTCAGGTTAAAACCTGTCGATTGTGCATGAATCCGGGACATGTGTTCAAAGACTGTCCAGATTTTAAATG
>NC_068417.1:47967401-47972401 GCF_023724105.1 Carassius gibelio
ATAAGATTGGCTGGTCTTTAAATAGCCCTCTCATTGCAGCAGACTTCGCTTACGGCCATACCAACCTGGCTATGCCCGATCTCGTCTGATCTCGGAAGCTAAGCAGGTTTGGGCCTGGTTAGTACTTGGATGGGAGACCGCCTGGGAATACCAGGTGCTGTAAGCTTTTTGGAAATTTTTCACTTAGTATATAATAATTTTGCCAAAAAATAGAGTCAATGCCGGATCTCTGAATCTTAGCAGGTTTGGGCCTGGTTAGTACATGGATGGGAGACTGCCTGTTAATACCAGGTGCTGTAAGCTTTTTGGACATTTTTCACTTAGTATATAATAATTTTGCCAAAAAATAGAGTCAATGCCCGATCTCTGAATATTTGCAGCTTTGGGCGTGGTTAGTACATGGATGGGAGACTGCCTGGGAATACCAGGTGCTTTAATCTTTTTGGAAAATTTCACGAATTATATAATAATCTTTCATTAAAAAAAAAAAAAAAAAAAAAAAAAAAGAGTCAATGCCCGATCTCTGAATCTTAGCAGGTTTAGGTCTGGTTAGTACTTTGATGAGAGACTGCCTAGGAATACCAGGTGCTTTAAGCTTTTGGGTTTTCTTTCCTACTTATATAATGTACTGGCGATAAGATTGGCTGGTCTTTAAATAGCCCTCTCTTTGCAGCAGACTTCGCTTACGGCCATACCAACCTGGCTATGCCCGATCTCGTCTGATCTCCGAAGCTAAGCAGGTTTGGGCTTGGTTAGTACTTGGATGGGAGACCGCCTGGGAATATCAGGTGCTGTAAGCTTTTTGGACATTTTTCACTTAGTATATAATAATTTCGCCAAAAAATAGAGTCAATGCCTAATCTCTGAATATTAGCAGGTTTGGGCCTGGTTAGTACATGGATGGGAGACTGCCTGGGAATACCAGGTGCTTTAATCTTTTTGGAAAATTTCACGAATTATGTAATAATCTTTCATTAAAAAAAAAAAAAAAAAAAAAAAAAAAAAAAAAGAGTCAATGCCCGATCTCTGAATCTTAGCAGGTTTAGGTCTGGTTAGTACTTTGATGAGAGACTGCCTAGGAATACCAGGTGCTTTAAGCTTTTGGGCTTTCTTTCCTACTTATATAATGTACTGGCGATAAGATTGGCTGGTCTTTAAATAGCCCTCTCTTTGCAGCAGACGTCGCTTACGGCCATACCAACCTGGCTATGCCCGATCTCGTCTGATCTCGGAAGCTAAGCAGGTTTGGGCCTGGTTAGTACTTGGATGGGAGACCGCCTGGGAATACCAGGTACTGTAAGCTTTTTGGACATTTTTCACTTAGTTTATAATAATTTTGCCAAAAAATAGAGTCAATGCCCGATTTCTGAATCTTAGCAGGTTTAGGTCTGGTTAGTACTTTGATGAGAGACTGCCTAGGAATACCAGGTGCTTTAAGCTTTTGGGTTTTCTTTCCTACTTATATATTGTACTGGCGATAAGATTGGCTGGTCTTTAAATAGCCCTCTCATTGCAGCAGACTTCGCTTACGGCCATACCAACCTGGCTATGCCCGATCTCGTCTGATCTCGGAAGCTAAGCAGGTTTGGGCCTGGTTAGTACTTGGATGGGAGACCGCCTGGGAATACCAGGTACTGTAAGCTTTTTGGACATTTTTCACTTAGTTTATAGTAATTTTGCCAAAAAATAGAGTCAATGCCCGATTTCTGAATCTTAGCAGGTTTAGGTCTGGTTAGTACTTTGATGAGAGACTGCCTAGGAATACCAGGTGCTTTAAGCTTTTGGGTTTTCTTTCCTACTTATATAATGTACTGGCGATAAGATTGGCTGGTCTTTAAATAGCCCTCTCATTGCAGCAGACTTCGCTTACGGCCATACCAACCTGGCTATGCCCGATCTCGTCTGATCTCGGAAGCTAAGCAGGTTTGGGCCTGGTTAGTACTTGGATGGGAGACCGCCTGGGAATACCAGGTGCTGTAAGCTTTTTGGAAATTTTTCACTTAGTATATAATAATTTTGCCAAAAAATAGAGTCAATGCCGGATCTCTGAATCTTAGCAGGTTTGGGCCTGGTTAGTACATGGATGGGAGACTGCCTGGGAATACCAGGTGCTTTAATCTTTTTGGAAAATTTCACGAATTATATAATAATCTTTCATTAAAAAAAAAAAAAAAAAAAAAAGAGTCAATGCCCGATCTCTGAATCTTAGCAGGTTTAGGTCTGGTTAGTACTTTGATGAGAGACTGCCTAGGAATACCAGGTGCTTTAATCTTTTGGGTTTTCTTTCCTACTTATATAATGTACTGGCGATAAGATTGGCTGGTCTTTAAATAGCCCTCTCTTTGCAGCAGACTTCGCTTACGGCCATACCAACCTGGCTATGCCCGATCTCGTCTGATCTCCGAAGCTAAGCAGGTTTGGGCTTGGTTAGTACTTGGATGGGAGACCGCCTGGGAATATCAGGTGCTGTAAGCTTTTTGGACATTTTTCACTTAGTATATAATAATTTTGCCAAAAAATAGAGTCAATGCCGGATCTCTGAATATTAGCAGGTTTGGGCCTGGTTAGTACATGGATGGGAGACTGCCTGTTAATACCAGGTGCTGTAAGCTTTTTGGACATTTTTCACTTAGTATATAATAATTTTGCCAAAAAATAGAGTCAATGCCCGATCTCTGAATATTTGCAGCTTTGGGCCTGGTTAGTACATGGATGGGAGACTGCCTGGGAATACCAGGTGCTTTAATCTTTTTGGAAAATTTCACGAATTATATAATAATCTTTCATTAAAAAAAAAAAAAAAAAAAAAAAAAAAAAAAAAAAAAAAAAGAGTCAATGCCCGATCTCTGAATCTTAGCAGGTTTAGGTCTGGTTAGTACTTTGATGAGAGACTGCCTAGGAATACCAGGTGCTTTAAGCTTTTGGGCTTTCTTTCCTACTTATATAATGTACTGGCGATAAGATTGGCTGCTCTTTAAATAGCCCTCTCTTTGCAGCAGACTTCGCTTACAGCCATGCCAACCTGGCTATGGCCGATCTCGTCTGATCTCGGAAGCTAAGCAGGTTTGGTCCTGGTTAGTACTTGGATGGGAGACCGCCTGGGAATACCAGGTGCTGTAAGCTTTTTGGACATTTTTCACTTAGTTTATAATAATTTTGCCATAAAATAGAGTCAATGCCCGATCTCTGAATCTTAGCAGGTTTAGGTCTGGTTAGTACTTTGATGAGAGACTGCCTAGGAATACCAGGTGCTTTAAGTTTTTGGGTTTTCTTTCCTACTTATATAATGTACTGGCGATAAGATTGGCTGGTCTTTAAATAGCCCTCTCTTTGCAGCAAACTTCGCTTACGGCCAAACCAACCTGGCAACGCTAGTGAGCCACACAGGAAGTGAGTTGGCAGTTTGTAGTAGGCAGTAGGTGAGAGAGGCTCACCTTGTGTTTTTTGTTTTGTTTTATCTGCGTAAAGATTTATTTCTTTTGCAACTTATTGATTTTTGTTTGTTATAGTTTTTATACTTCCCAGCAGCAGTTTGCTGTCTGGGGAGAAATTTTTCTTTTGTTTGAAAAATGGATGGATTACATGGCAAAGAAGTGGACATGGCAGGAGGAAGACGAGTGCTAACAGACAAAGAAATGGATAAAGAACAACGAGATGGACAAGGACGAATGGATTATAACAAGAGGATTTACTCTAAAGAGGCTACAGTAATTGTTGACATGGCGGATCAGAGAGATGCAAGAGCAGAGGACATTATCAAAGCAGTGAACGAAAGGATTGGAGGAGGAAAGATTCTAGCAGTCAGACCAAGGCAAGTAAAAGAATATGAAATTACACTGATAAACAGGGAGGCGTGCGATGGATTAGATGAAGGATTAATGATAAAAGGAAAACTGTGTGAGATTCGACAACTGAAAACAAGGGAGTATGTGGTTTCTTTCATACATTTGCCAGCCTATATTGAGGACTCTGACATTTTAATTAAATTACAAAATTGGGGCGTAACACCTGTTTCAGACATCATAAGAAGAATGTATCCAGGCACAGACATTGCGGATGGTACAAGGTACCTAAGGGTGAAATTTCCTAAAGAAGTAGTGTCTCTGCCATACAGTACAAAGTTTGATACGGAGGAGGGAACACAGTATTTCAGGATCATGCATGATCGTCAGGTTAAAACCTGTCGATTGTGCATGAATCCGGGACATGTGTTCAAAGACTGTCCAGATTTTAAATGTCATCAGTGCAATGGCCAGGGTCATTACGCAAGGGATTGCGATGCAATTAAGTGCCCGGATTGCAGAAAGGTGATCATAAGATGTGAGTGTTGGATGGAGAATGAAATTCAAAATAAAGAGTCAGAAGGTGTAGGAGGGCGAATGTCAAAAGAAACTGAATTACAAAATGGTGGAGAGAATGAGGAAGAGGATGGTGTGAATAAAGAGGCTATTGTGGAAAATAAGAAGGAATTGGAAGAGAAAAGGCTGGAAGGAGAAATGGACAAAGGAATATTGACATCACAGGAAGTAACACAAGGGGTATTGGAGGAAATGGAGAACCAAGGATTAAAAGAAAAGGAGGAGGAAATGCAAGAGATAACTGAAGAGGAGAAAGAAATGGAATTGGAAGAGAAAAGGCTGGAAGGAGAAATGGACAAAGGAATATTGACATCACAGGAAGTAACACAAGGGGCATTGGAGGAAATGGAGAACCAAGGACTAAAAGAAAAGGAGGAGGAAATGCAAGAGATAACTGAAGAGGAGAAAGGAGTGGACAGAATGGATGATAGAAAGGACAAAAGGGTGACATTAAGAAGGAGAACCCTTAAGGTAATACCAAATGTGAATGTGGCCAGAAAAAAAAGACATTTTAGGGAAAAATACAATAAGGGGAAACATTTGTTTGAGAATAAATTTCAAGTGTTGAGGGAAGATGAGGAGGAGGAGGTAGACTAAGAATACAATGTTTGGTTTAAATTTGTATTATTATTTATTATTATA
>NC_068417.1:47987401-47989901 GCF_023724105.1 Carassius gibelio
GTACATGGATGGGAGACTGCCTGTTAATACCAGGTGCTGTAAGCTTTTTGGACATTTTTGACTTAGTATATAATAATTTTGCCAAAAAATAGAGTCAATGCCCGATCTCTGAATATTTGCAGCTTTGGGCCTGGTTAGTACATGGATGGGAGACTGCCTGGGAATACCAGGTGCTTTAATCTTTTTGGAAAATTTCACGAATTATATAATAATCTTTCATTAAAAAAAAAAAAAAAAAAAAAAAAAAAAAGAGTCAATGCCCGATCTCTGAATCTTAGCAGGTTTAGGTCTGGTTAGTACTTTGATGAGAGACTGCCTAGGAATACCAGGTGCTTTAAGCTTTTGGGCTTTCTTTCCTACTTATATAATGTACTGGCGATAAGATTGGCTGCTCTTTAAATAGCCCTCTCTTTGCAGCAGACTTCGCTTACAGCCATGCCAACCTGGCTTTGGCCGATCTCGTCTGATCTCGGAAGCTAAGCAGGTTTGGTCCTGGTTAGTACTTGGATGGGAGACCGCCTGGGAATACCAGGTGCTGTAAGCTTTTTGGACATTTTTCACTTAGTTTATAATAATTTTGCCATAAAATAGAGTCAATGCCCGATCTCTGAATCTTAGCAGGTTTAGGTCTGGTTAGTACTTTGATGAGAGACTGCCTAGGAATACCAGGTGCTTTAAGTTTTTGGGTTTTCTTTCCTACTTATATAATGTACTGGCGATAAGATTGGCTGGTCTTTAAATAGCCCTCTCTTTGCAGCAAACTTCGCTTACGGCCAAACCAACCTGGCAACGCTAGTGAGCCACACAGGAAGTGAGTTGGCAGTTTGTAGTAGGCAGTAGGTGAGAGAGGCTCACCTTGTGTTTTTTGTTTTGTTTTATCTGCGTAAAGATTTATTTCTTTTGCAACTTATTGATTTTTGTTTGTTATAGTTTTTATACTTCCCAGCAGCAGTTTGCTGTCTGGGGAGAAATTTTTCTTTTGTTTGAAAAATGGATGGATTACATGGCAAAGAAGTGGACATGGCAGGAGGAAGACGAGTGCTAACAGACAAAGAAATGGATAAAGAACAACGAGATGGACAAGGACGAATGGATTATAACAAGAGGATTTACTCTAAAGAGGCTACAGTAATTGTTGACATGGCGGATCAGAGAGATGCAAGAGCAGAGGACATTATCAAAGCAGTGAACGAAAGGATTGGAGGAGGAAAGATTCTAGCAGTCAGACCAAGGCAAGTAAAAGAATATGAAATTACACTGATAAACAGGGAGGCGTGCGATGGATTAGATGAAGGATTAATGATAAAAGGAAAACTGTGTGAGATTCGACAACTGAAAACAAGGGAGTATGTGGTTTCTTTCATACATTTGCCAGCCTATATTGAGGACTCTGACATTTTAATTAAATTACAAAATTGGGGCGTAACACCTGTTTCAGACATCATAAGAAGAATGTATCCAGGCACAGACATTGCGGATGGTACAAGGTACCTAAGGGTGAAATTTCCTAAAGAAGTAGTGTCTCTGCCATACAGTACAAAGTTTGATACGGAGGAGGGAACACAGTATTTCAGGATCATGCATGATCGTCAGGTTAAAACCTGTCGATTGTGCATGAATCCGGGACATGTGTTCAAAGACTGTCCAGATTTTAAATGTCATCAGTGCAATGGCCAGGGTCATTACGCAAGGGATTGCGATGCAATTAAGTGCCCGGATTGCAGAAAGGTGATCATAAGATGTGAGTGTTGGATGGAGAATGAAATTCAAAATAAAGAGTCAGAAGGTGTAGGAGGGCGAATGTCAAAAGAAACTGAATTACAAAATGGTGGAGAGAATGAGGAAGAGGATGGTGTGAATAAAGAGGCTATTGTGGAAAATAAGAAGGAATTGGAAGAGAAAAGGCTGGAAGGAGAAATGGACAAAGGAATATTGACATCACAGGAAGTAACACAAGGGGTATTGGAGGAAATGGAGAACCAAGGATTAAAAGAAAAGGAGGAGGAAATGCAAGAGATAACTGAAGAGGAGAAAGAAATGGAATTGGAAGAGAAAAGGCTGGAAGGAGAAATGGACAAAGGAATATTGACATCACAGGAAGTAACACAAGGGGCATTGGAGGAAATGGAGAACCAAGGACTAAAAGAAAAGGAGGAGGAAATGCAAGAGATAACTGAAGAGGAGAAAGGAGTGGACAGAATGGATGATAGAAAGGACAAAAGGGTGACATTAAGAAGGAGAACCCTTAAGGTAATACCAAATGTGAATGTGGCCAGAAAAAAAAGACATTTTAGGGAAAAATACAATAAGGGGAAACATTTGTTTGAGAATAAATTTCAAGTGTTGAGGGAAGATGAGGAGGAGGAGGTAGACTAAGAATACAATGTTTGGTTTAAATTTGTATTATTATTTATTATTATAATGTTTTTATACATTGTATCATGGTATGCTAATGCCTTAATTGTATTTCAAAAAGAAAAATGGAGATAAAAGGTTATTT
>NC_068417.1:47994901-47997401 GCF_023724105.1 Carassius gibelio
CTCTCATTGCAGCAGACTTCGCTTACGGCCATACCAACCTGGCTATGCCCGATCTCGTCTGATCTCGGAAGCTAAGCAGGTTTGGGCCTGGTTAGTACTTGGATGGGAGACCGCCTGGGAATACCAGGTGCTGTAAGCTTTTTGGAAATTTTTCACTTAGTATATAATAATTTTGCCAAAAAATAGAGTCAATGCCGGATCTCTGAATCTTAGCAGGTTTGGGCCTGGTTAGTACATGGATGGGAGACTGCCTGTTAATACCAGGTGCTGTAAGCTTTTTGGACATTTTTCACTTAGTATATAATAATTTTGCCAAAAAATAGAGTCAATGCCCGATCTCTGAATATTTGCAGCTTTGGGCGTGGTTAGTACATGGATGGGAGACTGCCTGGGAATACCAGGTGCTTTAATCTTTTTGGAAAATTTCACGAATTATATAATAATCTTTCATTAAAAAAAAAAAAAAAAGAGTCAATGCCCGATCTCTGAATCTTAGCAGGTTTAGGTCTGGTTAGTACTTTGATGAGAGACTGCCTAGGAATACCAGGTGCTTTAAGCTTTTGGGCTTTCTTTCCTACTCATATAATGTACTGGCGATAAGATTGGCTGCTCTTTAAATAGCCCTATCTTTGCAGCAGACTTCGCTTACGGCCATACCAACCTGGCTATGCCCGATCTCGTCTGATCTCGGAAGCTAAGCAGGTTTGGGCCTGGTTAGTACTTGGATGGGAGACCCCCTGGGAATACCAGGTGCTGTAAGCTACTTGGACATTTTTCACTTAGTTTATAATAATTTTGCCAAAAAATAGTCAATGCCCGATCTCTGAATCTTAGCAGGTTTAGGTCTGGTTAGTACTTTGATGAGAGACTGCCTAGGAATACCAGGTGCTTTAAGCTTTTGGGTTTTCTTTCCTACTTTCCTACTAGAGTCAATGCCCGATCTCTGAATCTTAGCAGGTTTGGGCCTGGTTAGTACTTGGATGGGAGACCGCCTGGGAATACCAGGTGCTGTAAGCTTTTTGGACATTTTTCACTTAGTATATAATAATTTTGCCAAAAAATAGAGTCAATGCCCGATCTCTGAATCTTAGCAGGTTTAGGTCTGGTTAGTACTTTGATGAGAGACTTTCTAGGAATACCAGGTGCTTTAAGCTTTTGGGCTTTCTTTCCTACTTATATAATGTACTGGCGATAAGATTGGCTGCTCTTTAAATAGCCCTCTCTTTGCAGCAGACTTCGCTTACCGCCATACCAACCTGGCTATGCCCGATCTCGTCTGATCTCGGAAGCTAAGTAGGTTTGGGCCTGGTTAGTACTTGGATGGGAGACCGCCTGGGAATACCAGGTACTGTAAGCTTTTTGGACATTTTTCACTTAGTTTATAATAATTTTGCCAAAAAATAGAGTCAATGCCCGATTTCTGAATCTTAGCAGGTTTAGGTCTGGTTAGTACTTTGATGAGAGACTGCCTAGGAATACCAGGTGCTTTAAGCTTTTGGGTTTTCTTTCCTACTTATATAATGTACTGGCGATAAGATTGGCTGGTCTTTAAATAGCCCTCTCATTGCAGCAGACTTCGCTTACGGCCATACCAACCTGGCTATGCCCGATCTCGTCTGATCTCGGAAGCTAAGCAGGTTTGGGCCTGGTTAGTACTTGGATGGGAGACCGCCTGGGAATACCAGGTGCTGTAAGCTTTTTGGAAATTTTTCACTTAGTATATAATAATTTTGCCAAAAAATAGAGTCAATGCCGGATCTCTGAATCTTAGCAGGTTTGGGCCTGGTTAGTACATGGATGGGAGACTGCCTGTTAATACCAGGTGCTGTAAGCTTTTTGGACATTTTTCACTTAGTATATAATAATTTTGCCAAAAAATAGAGTCAATGCCCGATCTCTGAATATTTGCAGCTTTGGGCGTGGTTAGTACATGGATGGGAGACTGCCTGGGAATACCAGGTGCTTTAATCTTTTTGGAAAATTTCACGAATTATATAATAATCTTTCATTAAAAAAAAAAAAAAAAAAAAAAAAAAAGAGTCAATGCCCGATCTCTGAATCTTAGCAGGTTTAGGTCTGGTTAGTACTTTGATGAGAGACTGCCTAGGAATACCAGGTGCTTTAAGCTTTTGGGTTTTCTTTCCTACTTATATAATGTACTGGCGATAAGATTGGCTGGTCTTTAAATAGCCCTCTCTTTGCAGCAGACTTCGCTTACGGCCATACCAACCTGGCTATGCCCGATCTCATCTGATCTCCGAAGCTAAGCAGGTTTGGGCTTGGTTAGTACTTGGATGGGAGACCGCCTGGGAATATCAGGTGCTGTAAGCTTTTTGGACATTTTTCACTTAGTATATAATAATTTCGCCAAAAAATAGAGTCAATGCCTAATCTCTGAATATTAGCAGGTTTGGGCCTGGTTAGTACATGGATGGGAGACTGCCTGGGAATACCAGGTGCTTTAATCTTTTTGGAAAATTTCACGAATTATGTAATAATC
>NC_068417.1:47999901-48004901 GCF_023724105.1 Carassius gibelio
AAAAAATAGAGTCAATGCCCGATCTCTGAATATTTGCAGCTTTGGGCCTGGTTAGTACATGGATGGGAGACTGCCTGGGAATACCAGGTGCTTTAATCTTTTTGGAAAATTTCACGAATTATATAATAATCTTTCATTAAAAAAAAAAAAAAAAAAAAAAAAAAAAGAGTCAATGCCCGATCTCTGAATCTTAGCAGGTTTAGGTCTGGTTAGTACTTTGATGAGAGACTGCCTAGGAATACCAGGTGCTTTAAGCTTTTGGGCTTTCTTTCCTACTTATATAATGTACTGGCGATAAGATTGGCTGCTCTTTAAATAGCCCTCTCTTTGCAGCAGACTTCGCTTACAGCCATGCCAACCTGGCTTTGGCCGATCTCGTCTGATCTCGGAAGCTAAGCAGGTTTGGTACTGGTTAGTACTTGGATGGGAGACCGCCTGGGAATACCAGGTGCTGTAAGCTTTTTGGACATTTTTCACTTAGTTTATAATAATTTTGCCATAAAATAGAGTCAATGCCCGATCTCTGAATCTTAGCAGGTTTAGGTCTGGTTAGTACTTTGATGAGAGACTGCCTAGGAATACCAGGTGCTTTAAGTTTTTGGGTTTTCTTTCCTACTTATATAATGTACTGGCGATAAGATTGGCTGGTCTTTAAATAGCCCTCTCTTTGCAGCAAACTTCGCTTACGGCCAAACCAACCTGGCAACGCTAGTGAGCCACACAGGAAGTGAGTTGGCAGTTTGTAGTAGGCAGTAGGTGAGAGAGGCTCACCTTGTGTTTTTTGTTTTGTTTTATCTGCGTAAAGATTTATTTCTTTTGCAACTTATTGATTTTTGTTTGTTATAGTTTTTATACTTCCCAGCAGCAGTTTGCTGTCTGGGGAGAAATTTTTCTTTTGTTTGAAAAATGGATGGATTACATGGCAAAGAAGTGGACATGGCAGGAGGAAGACGAGTGCTAACAGACAAAGAAATGGATAAAGAACAACGAGATGGACAAGGACGAATGGATTATAACAAGAGGATTTACTCTAAAGAGGCTACAGTAATTGTTGACATGGCGGATCAGAGAGATGCAAGAGCAGAGGACATTATCAAAGCAGTGAACGAAAGGATTGGAGGAGGAAAGATTCTAGCAGTCAGACCAAGGCAAGTAAAAGAATATGAAATTACACTGATAAACAGGGAGGCGTGCGATGGATTAGATGAAGGATTAATGATAAAAGGAAAACTGTGTGAGATTCGACAACTGAAAACAAGGGAGTATGTGGTTTCTTTCATACATTTGCCAGCCTATATTGAGGACTCTGACATTTTAATTAAATTACAAAATTGGGGCGTAACACCTGTTTCAGACATCATAAGAAGAATGTATCCAGGCACAGACATTGCGGATGGTACAAGGTACCTAAGGGTGAAATTTCCTAAAGAAGTAGTGTCTCTGCCATACAGTACAAAGTTTGATACGGAGGAGGGAACACAGTATTTCAGGATCATGCATGATCGTCAGGTTAAAACCTGTCGATTGTGCATGAATCCGGGACATGTGTTCAAAGACTGTCCAGATTTTAAATGTCATCAGTGCAATGGCCAGGGTCATTACGCAAGGGATTGCGATGCAATTAAGTGCCCGGATTGCAGAAAGGTGATCATAAGATGTGAGTGTTGGATGGAGAATGAAATTCAAAATAAAGAGTCAGAAGGTGTAGGAGGGCGAATGTCAAAAGAAACTGAATTACAAAATGGTGGAGAGAATGAGGAAGAGGATGGTGTGAATAAAGAGGCTATTGTGGAAAATAAGAAGGAATTGGAAGAGAAAAGGCTGGAAGGAGAAATGGACAAAGGAATATTGACATCACAGGAAGTAACACAAGGGGTATTGGAGGAAATGGAGAACCAAGGATTAAAAGAAAAGGAGGAGGAAATGCAAGAGATAACTGAAGAGGAGAAAGAAATGGAATTGGAAGAGAAAAGGCTGGAAGGAGAAATGGACAAAGGAATATTGACATCACAGGAAGTAACACAAGGGGCATTGGAGGAAATGGAGAACCAAGGACTAAAAGAAAAGGAGGAGGAAATGCAAGAGATAACTGAAGAGGAGAAAGGAGTGGACAGAATGGATGATAGAAAGGACAAAAGGGTGACATTAAGAAGGAGAACCCTTAAGGTAATACCAAATGTGAATGTGGCCAGAAAAAAAAGACATTTTAGGGAAAAATACAATAAGGGGAAACATTTGTTTGAGAATAAATTTCAAGTGTTGAGGGAAGATGAGGAGGAGGAGGTAGACTAAGAATACAATGTTTGGTTTAAATTTGTATTATTATTTATTATTATAATGTTTTTATACATTGTATCATGGTATGCTAATGCCTTAATTGTATTTCAAAAAGAAAAATGGAGATAAAAGGTTATTTATTGAATGTAAAGTGAAATAAATGTGTTTGGTGTTTAGAGAAATGGCTTTTATCAAACCTGTGGCAAATAATTATTGTTTTTGTTTGTTATGCTTCTGTGGAAAATGTGTACAATGTTTTTAATGAAATATTTTAAATTTGTTAATAAAAAAAAAAAAAAAAAAAAAAAAAAAAAAAAAAAATCTCGTCTGATCTCGGAAGCTAAGCAGGTTTGGGCCTGGTTAGTACTTGGATGGGAGACCGCCTGGGAATACCAGGTGCTGTAAGCTTTTTGGAAATTTTTCACTTAGTATATAATAATTTGGCAAAAAAATAGAGTCAATGCCCGATCTCTGAATCTTAGCAGGTTTGGGCCTGGTTAGTACATGGATGGGAGACTGCCTGTTAATACCAGGTGCTGTAAGCTTTTTGGACATTTTTCACTTAGTATATAATAATTTTGCCAAAAAATAGAGTCAATGCCCGATCTCTGAATCTTAGCAGGTTTAGGTCTGGTTAGTACTTTGATGAGAGACTGCCTAGGAATACCAGGTGCTTTAAGCTTTTGGGCTTTCTTTCCTACTTATATAATGTACTGGCGATAAGATTGGCTGCTCTTTAAATAGCCCTCTCTTTGCAGCAGACTTCGCTTACGGCCATACCAACCTGGCTATGCCCGATCTCGTCTGATCTCCGAAGCTAAGCAGGTTTGGGCCTGGTTAGTACTTGGATGGGAGACCGCCTGGGAATACCAGGTGCTGTAAGCTTTTTGGAAATTTTTCACTTAGTATATAATAATTTGGCAAAAAAATAGAGTCAATGCCCGATCTCTGAATCTTAGCAGGTTTGGGCCTGGTTAGTACATGGATGGGAGACTGCCTGTTAATACCAGGTGCTGTAAGCTTTTTGGACATTTTTCACTTAGTATATAATAATTTTGCCAAAAAATAGAGTCAATGCCCGATCTCTGAATCTTAGCAGGTTTAGGTCTGGTTAGTACTTTGATGAGAGACTGCCTAGGAATACCAGGTGCTTTAAGCTTTTGGGCTTTCTTTCCTACTTATATAATGTACTGGCGATAAGATTGGCTGCTCTTTAAATAGCCCTCTATTTGCAGCAGACTTCGCTTACGGCCATACCAACCTGGCTATGCCCGATCTCGTCTGATCTCGGAAGCTAAGCAGGTTTGGGCCTGGTTAGTACTTGGATGGGAGACCGCCTGGGAATACCAGGTGCTGTAAGCTTTTTGGACATTTTTCACTTAGTTTATAATAATTTTGCCAAAAAATAGAGTCAATGCCCGATCTCTGAATCTTAGCAGGTTTAGGTCTGGTTAGTACTTTGATGAGAGACTGCCTAGGAATACCAGGTGCTTTAAGCTTTTGGGTTTTCTTTCCTACTTATATAATGTACTGGCGATAAGATTGGCTGGTCTTTAAATAGCCCTCTCTTTGCAGCAGACTTCGCTTACGGCCATACCAACCTGGCTATGCCCGATCTCGTCTGATCTCCGAAGCTAAGCAGGTTTGGGCCTGGTTAGTACTTGGATGGGAGACCGCCTGGGAATACCAGGTGCTGTAAGCTTTTTGGACATTTTTCACTTAGTTTATAATAATTTTGCCAAAAAATAGAGTCAATGCCCGATCTCTGAATCTTAGCAGGTTTAGGTCTGGTTAGTACTTTGATGAGAGACTGCCTAGGAATACCAGGTGCTTTAAGCTTTTGGGTTTTCTTTCCTACTTCCTACTAGAGTCAATGCCCGACCTCTGAATCTTAGCAGGTTTGGGCCTGGTTAGTACTTGGATGGGAGACCGCCTGGGAATACCAGGTGCTGTAAGCTTTTTGGAAATTTTTCACTTAGTATATAATAATTTTGCCAAAAAATAGAGTCAATGCCCGATCTCTGAATCTTAGCAGGTTTGGGCCTGGTTAGTACATGGATGGGAGACTGCCTGGGAATACCAGGTGCTTTAATCTTTTTGGAAAATTTCACGAATTATATAATAATCTTTCATTAAAAAAAAAAAAAAAAAAAAAAAAGAGTCAATGCCCGATCTCTGAATCTTAGCAGGTTTAGGTCTGGTTAGTACTTTGATGAGAGACTGCCTAGGAATACCAGGTGCTTTAAGCTTTTGGGTTTTCTTTCCTACTTATATAATGTACTGGCGATAAGATTGGCTGGTCTTTAAATAGCCCTCTCTTTGCAGCAAACTTCGCTTACGGCCATACCAACCTGGCTATGCCCGATCTCGTCTGATCTCCGAAGCTAAGCAGGTTTGGGCTTGGTTAGTACTTGGATGGGAGACCGCCTGGGAATATCAGGTGCTGTAAGCTTTTTGGACATTTTTCACTTAGTATATAATAATTTTGCCAAAAAATAGAGTCAATGCCTAATCTCTGAATATTAGCAGGTTTGGGCCTGGTTAGTACATGGATGGGAGACTGCCTGGGAATACCAGGTGCTTTAATCTTTTTGGAAAATTTCACGAATTATGTAATAATCTTTCATTAAAAAAAAAAAAAAAAAAAAAAAAAAAAAGAGTCAATGCCCGATCTCTGAATCTTAGCAGGTTTAGGTCTGGTTAGTACTTTGATGAGAGACTGC
>NC_068417.1:48007401-48012401 GCF_023724105.1 Carassius gibelio
GGAAAATTTCACGAATTATATAATAATCTTTCATTAAAAAAAAAAAAAAAAAAAAAAAAAAAAGAGTCAATGCCCGATCTCTGAATCTTAGCAGGTTTAGGTCTGGTTAGTACTTTGATGAGAGACTGCCTAGGAATACCAGGTGCTTTAAGCTTTTGGGCTTTCTTTCCTACTTATATAATGTACTGGCGATAAGATTGGCTGCTCTTTAAATAGCCCTCTCTTTGCAGCAGACTTCGCTTACAGCCATGCCAACCTGGCTTTGGCCGATCTCGTCTGATCTCGGAAGCTAAGCAGGTTTGGTACTGGTTAGTACTTGGATGGGAGACCGCCTGGGAATACCAGGTGCTGTAAGCTTTTTGGACATTTTTCACTTAGTTTATAATAATTTTGCCATAAAATAGAGTCAATGCCCGATCTCTGAATCTTAGCAGGTTTAGGTCTGGTTAGTACTTTGATGAGAGACTGCCTAGGAATACCAGGTGCTTTAAGTTTTTGGGTTTTCTTTCCTACTTATATAATGTACTGGCGATAAGATTGGCTGGTCTTTAAATAGCCCTCTCTTTGCAGCAAACTTCGCTTACGGCCAAACCAACCTGGCAACGCTAGTGAGCCACACAGGAAGTGAGTTGGCAGTTTGTAGTAGGCAGTAGGTGAGAGAGGCTCACCTTGTGTTTTTTGTTTTGTTTTATCTGCGTAAAGATTTATTTCTTTTGCAACTTATTGATTTTTGTTTGTTATAGTTTTTATACTTCCCAGCAGCAGTTTGCTGTCTGGGGAGAAATTTTTCTTTTGTTTGAAAAATGGATGGATTACATGGCAAAGAAGTGGACATGGCAGGAGGAAGACGAGTGCTAACAGACAAAGAAATGGATAAAGAACAACGAGATGGACAAGGACGAATGGATTATAACAAGAGGATTTACTCTAAAGAGGCTACAGTAATTGTTGACATGGCGGATCAGAGAGATGCAAGAGCAGAGGACATTATCAAAGCAGTGAACGAAAGGATTGGAGGAGGAAAGATTCTAGCAGTCAGACCAAGGCAAGTAAAAGAATATGAAATTACACTGATAAACAGGGAGGCGTGCGATGGATTAGATGAAGGATTAATGATAAAAGGAAAACTGTGTGAGATTCGACAACTGAAAACAAGGGAGTATGTGGTTTCTTTCATACATTTGCCAGCCTATATTGAGGACTCTGACATTTTAATTAAATTACAAAATTGGGGCGTAACACCTGTTTCAGACATCATAAGAAGAATGTATCCAGGCACAGACATTGCGGATGGTACAAGGTACCTAAGGGTGAAATTTCCTAAAGAAGTAGTGTCTCTGCCATACAGTACAAAGTTTGATACGGAGGAGGGAACACAGTATTTCAGGATCATGCATGATCGTCAGGTTAAAACCTGTCGATTGTGCATGAATCCGGGACATGTGTTCAAAGACTGTCCAGATTTTAAATGTCATCAGTGCAATGGCCAGGGTCATTACGCAAGGGATTGCGATGCAATTAAGTGCCCGGATTGCAGAAAGGTGATCATAAGATGTGAGTGTTGGATGGAGAATGAAATTCAAAATAAAGAGTCAGAAGGTGTAGGAGGGCGAATGTCAAAAGAAACTGAATTACAAAATGGTGGAGAGAATGAGGAAGAGGATGGTGTGAATAAAGAGGCTATTGTGGAAAATAAGAAGGAATTGGAAGAGAAAAGGCTGGAAGGAGAAATGGACAAAGGAATATTGACATCACAGGAAGTAACACAAGGGGTATTGGAGGAAATGGAGAACCAAGGATTAAAAGAAAAGGAGGAGGAAATGCAAGAGATAACTGAAGAGGAGAAAGAAATGGAATTGGAAGAGAAAAGGCTGGAAGGAGAAATGGACAAAGGAATATTGACATCACAGGAAGTAACACAAGGGGCATTGGAGGAAATGGAGAACCAAGGACTAAAAGAAAAGGAGGAGGAAATGCAAGAGATAACTGAAGAGGAGAAAGGAGTGGACAGAATGGATGATAGAAAGGACAAAAGGGTGACATTAAGAAGGAGAACCCTTAAGGTAATACCAAATGTGAATGTGGCCAGAAAAAAAAGACATTTTAGGGAAAAATACAATAAGGGGAAACATTTGTTTGAGAATAAATTTCAAGTGTTGAGGGAAGATGAGGAGGAGGAGGTAGACTAAGAATACAATGTTTGGTTTAAATTTGTATTATTATTTATTATTATAATGTTTTTATACATTGTATCATGGTATGCTAATGCCTTAATTGTATTTCAAAAAGAAAAATGGAGATAAAAGGTTATTTATTGAATGTAAAGTGAAATAAATGTGTTTGGTGTTTAGAGAAATGGCTTTTATCAAACCTGTGGCAAATAATTATTGTTTTTGTTTGTTATGCTTCTGTGGAAAATGTGTACAATGTTTTTAATGAAATATTTTAAATTTGTTAATAAAAAAAAAAAAAAAAAAAAAAAAAAAAAAAAAAAATCTCGTCTGATCTCGGAAGCTAAGCAGGTTTGGGCCTGGTTAGTACTTGGATGGGAGACCGCCTGGGAATACCAGGTGCTGTAAGCTTTTTGGAAATTTTTCACTTAGTATATAATAATTTGGCAAAAAAATAGAGTCAATGCCCGATCTCTGAATCTTAGCAGGTTTGGGCCTGGTTAGTACATGGATGGGAGACTGCCTGTTAATACCAGGTGCTGTAAGCTTTTTGGACATTTTTCACTTAGTATATAATAATTTTGCCAAAAAATAGAGTCAATGCCCGATCTCTGAATCTTAGCAGGTTTAGGTCTGGTTAGTACTTTGATGAGAGACTGCCTAGGAATACCAGGTGCTTTAAGCTTTTGGGCTTTCTTTCCTACTTATATAATGTACTGGCGATAAGATTGGCTGCTCTTTAAATAGCCCTCTCTTTGCAGCAGACTTCGCTTACGGCCATACCAACCTGGCTATGCCCGATCTCGTCTGATCTCCGAAGCTAAGCAGGTTTGGGCCTGGTTAGTACTTGGATGGGAGACCGCCTGGGAATACCAGGTGCTGTAAGCTTTTTGGAAATTTTTCACTTAGTATATAATAATTTGGCAAAAAAATAGAGTCAATGCCCGATCTCTGAATCTTAGCAGGTTTGGGCCTGGTTAGTACATGGATGGGAGACTGCCTGTTAATACCAGGTGCTGTAAGCTTTTTGGACATTTTTCACTTAGTATATAATAATTTTGCCAAAAAATAGAGTCAATGCCCGATCTCTGAATCTTAGCAGGTTTAGGTCTGGTTAGTACTTTGATGAGAGACTGCCTAGGAATACCAGGTGCTTTAAGCTTTTGGGCTTTCTTTCCTACTTATATAATGTACTGGCGATAAGATTGGCTGCTCTTTAAATAGCCCTCTATTTGCAGCAGACTTCGCTTACGGCCATACCAACCTGGCTATGCCCGATCTCGTCTGATCTCGGAAGCTAAGCAGGTTTGGGCCTGGTTAGTACTTGGATGGGAGACCGCCTGGGAATACCAGGTGCTGTAAGCTTTTTGGACATTTTTCACTTAGTTTATAATAATTTTGCCAAAAAATAGAGTCAATGCCCGATCTCTGAATCTTAGCAGGTTTAGGTCTGGTTAGTACTTTGATGAGAGACTGCCTAGGAATACCAGGTGCTTTAAGCTTTTGGGTTTTCTTTCCTACTTATATAATGTACTGGCGATAAGATTGGCTGGTCTTTAAATAGCCCTCTCTTTGCAGCAGACTTCGCTTACGGCCATACCAACCTGGCTATGCCCGATCTCGTCTGATCTCCGAAGCTAAGCAGGTTTGGGCCTGGTTAGTACTTGGATGGGAGACCGCCTGGGAATACCAGGTGCTGTAAGCTTTTTGGACATTTTTCACTTAGTTTATAATAATTTTGCCAAAAAATAGAGTCAATGCCCGATCTCTGAATCTTAGCAGGTTTAGGTCTGGTTAGTACTTTGATGAGAGACTGCCTAGGAATACCAGGTGCTTTAAGCTTTTGGGTTTTCTTTCCTACTTCCTACTAGAGTCAATGCCCGACCTCTGAATCTTAGCAGGTTTGGGCCTGGTTAGTACTTGGATGGGAGACCGCCTGGGAATACCAGGTGCTGTAAGCTTTTTGGAAATTTTTCACTTAGTATATAATAATTTTGCCAAAAAATAGAGTCAATGCCCGATCTCTGAATCTTAGCAGGTTTGGGCCTGGTTAGTACATGGATGGGAGACTGCCTGGGAATACCAGGTGCTTTAATCTTTTTGGAAAATTTCACGAATTATATAATAATCTTTCATTAAAAAAAAAAAAAAAAAAAAAAAAGAGTCAATGCCCGATCTCTGAATCTTAGCAGGTTTAGGTCTGGTTAGTACTTTGATGAGAGACTGCCTAGGAATACCAGGTGCTTTAAGCTTTTGGGTTTTCTTTCCTACTTATATAATGTACTGGCGATAAGATTGGCTGGTCTTTAAATAGCCCTCTCTTTGCAGCAAACTTCGCTTACGGCCATACCAACCTGGCTATGCCCGATCTCGTCTGATCTCCGAAGCTAAGCAGGTTTGGGCTTGGTTAGTACTTGGATGGGAGACCGCCTGGGAATATCAGGTGCTGTAAGCTTTTTGGACATTTTTCACTTAGTATATAATAATTTTGCCAAAAAATAGAGTCAATGCCTAATCTCTGAATATTAGCAGGTTTGGGCCTGGTTAGTACATGGATGGGAGACTGCCTGGGAATACCAGGTGCTTTAATCTTTTTGGAAAATTTCACGAATTATGTAATAATCTTTCATTAAAAAAAAAAAAAAAAAAAAAAAAAAAAAAAGAGTCAATGCCCGATCTCTGAATCTTAGCAGGTTTAGGTCTGGTTAGTACTTTGATGAGAGACTGCCTAGGAATACCAGGTGCTTTAAGCTTTTGGGTTTTCTTTCCTACTTTCCTACTAGAGTCAATGCCCGATCTCTGAATCTTAGCAGGTTTGGGCCTGGTTAG
>NC_068417.1:48014901-48017401 GCF_023724105.1 Carassius gibelio
GCTTACGGCCATACCAACCTGGCTATGCCCGATCTCGTCTGATCTCGGAAGCTAAGCAGGTTTGGGCCTGGTTAGTACTTGGATGGGAGACCGCCTGGGAATACCAGGTGCTGTAAGCTTTTTGGAAATTTTTCACTTAGTATATAATAATTTTGCCAAAAAATAGAGTCAATGCCGGATCTCTGAATCTTAGCAGGTTTGGGCCTGGTTAGTACATGGATGGGAGACTGCCTCTTAATACCAGGTGCTGTAAGCTTTTTGGACATTTTTCACTTAGTATATAATAATTTTGCCAAAAAATAGAGTCAATGCCCGATCTCTGAATATTTGCAGCTGTGGGCCTGGTTAGTACATGGATGGGAGACTGCCTGGGAATACCAGGTGCTTTAATCTTTTTGGAAAATTTCACGAATTATATAATAATCTTTCATTAAAAAAAAAAAAAAAAAAAAAAAAAAAAGAGTCAATGCCCGATCTCTGAATCTTAGCAGGTTTAGGTCTGGTTAGTACTTTGATGAGAGACTGCCCAGGAATACCAGGTGCTTTAAGCTTTTGGGCTTTCTTTCCTACTTATATAATGTACTGGCGATAAGATTGGCTGCTCTTTAAATAGCCCTCTCTTTGCAGCAGACTTCGCTTACAGCCATGCCAACCTGGCTTTGGCCGATCTCGTCTGATCTCGGAAGCTAAGCAGGTTTGGTCCTGGTTAGTACTTGGATGGGAGACCGCCTGGGAATACCAGGTGCTGTAAGCTTTTTGGACATTTTTCACTTAGTTTATAATAATTTTGCCATAAAAGAGAGTCAATGCCCGATCTCTGAATCTTAGCAGGTTTAGGTCTGGTTAGTACTTTGATGAGAGACTGCCTAGGAATACCAGGTGCTTTAAGTTTTTGGGTTTTCTTTCCTACTTATATAATGTACTGGCGATAAGATTGGCTGGTCTTTAAATAGCCCTCTCTTTGCAGCAAACTTCGCTTACGGCCAAACCAACCTGGCAACGCTAGTGAGCCACACAGGAAGTGAGTTGGCAGTTTGTAGTAGGCAGTAGGTGAGAGAGGCTCACCTTGTGTTTTTTGTTTTGTTTTATCTGCGTAAAGATTTATTTCTTTTGCAACTTATTGATTTTTGTTTGTTTTAGTTTTTATACTTCCCAGCAGCAGTTTGCTGTCTGGGGAGAAATTTTTCTTTTGTTTGAAAAATGGATGGATTACATGGCAAAGAAGTGGACATGGCAGGAGGAAGACGAGTGCTAACAGACAAAGAAATGGATAAAGAACAACGAGATGGACAAGGACGAATGGATTATAACAAGAGGATTTACTCTAAAGAGGCTACAGTAATTGTTGACATGGCGGATCAGAGAGATGCAAGAGCAGAGGACATTATCAAAGCAGTGAACGAAAGGATTGGAGGAGGAAAGATTCTAGCAGTCAGACCAAGGCAAGTAAAAGAATATGAAATTACACTGATAAACAGGGAGGCGTGCGATGGATTAGATGAAGGATTAATGATAAAAGGAAAACTGTGTGAGATTCGACAACTGAAAACAAGGGAGTATGTGGTTTCTTTCATACATTTGCCAGCCTATATTGAGGACTCTGACATTTTAATTAAATTACAAAATTGGGGCGTAACACCTGTTTCAGACATCATAAGAAGAATGTATCCAGGCACAGACATTGCGGATGGTACAAGGTACCTAAGGGTGAAATTTCCTAAAGAAGTAGTGTCTCTGCCATACAGTACAAAGTTTGATACGGAGGAGGGAACACAGTATTTCAGGATCATGCATGATCGTCAGGTTAAAACCTGTCGATTGTGCATGAATCCGGGACATGTGTTCAAAGACTGTCCAGATTTTAAATGTCATCAGTGCAATGGCCAGGGTCATTACGCAAGGGATTGCGATGCAATTAAGTGCCCGGATTGCAGAAAGGTGATCATAAGATGTGAGTGTTGGATGGAGAATGAAATTCAAAATAAAGAGTCAGAAGGTGTAGGAGGGCGAATGTCAAAAGAAACTGAATTACAAAATGGTGGAGAGAATGAGGAAGAGGATGGTGTGAATAAAGAGGCTATTGTGGAAAATAAGAAGGAATTGGAAGAGAAAAGGCTGGAAGGAGAAATGGACAAAGGAATATTGACATCACAGGAAGTAACACAAGGGGTATTGGAGGAAATGGAGAACCAAGGATTAAAAGAAAAGGAGGAGGAAATGCAAGAGATAACTGAAGAGGAGAAAGAAATGGAATTGGAAGAGAAAAGGCTGGAAGGAGAAATGGACAAAGGAATATTGACATCACAGGAAGTAACACAAGGGGCATTGGAGGAAATGGAGAACCAAGGACTAAAAGAAAAGGAGGAGGAAATGCAAGAGATAACTGAAGAGGAGAAAGGAGTGGACAGAATGGATGATAGAAAGGACAAAAGGGTGACATTAAGAAGGAGAACCCTTAAGGTAATACCAAATGTGAATGTGGCCAGAAAAAAAAGACATT
>NC_068417.1:48022401-48044901 GCF_023724105.1 Carassius gibelio
TCATGACGGCCAGCTAAAGACTTGCAGAATATGTGCAAGCACAGAGCATGAAAAAAAGGACTGTCCTCAATATACCTGCAGAGAATGTCTGGAACAGGGGCATTTTGCGCGGGACTGCCAAGCCCCACGGTGCAAAAGCTGTGAAAAGACATGGATGAGGTGTACATGTGAATCTGAAGAGGAGGACAATGCAGAAATGGAGATAGAGGTGCAGGAGCACATGGAGGAGACAAGCAGAAATAGAAGGAAAGATGAAACACAGGAGGTGAATGGGATTTCTGAGGATTTAAGTAAGCAAGGAAAGGAGGACTCCACGAGGAGAGAGGACAACGCAGATAAAGAAATTGAAGTGCATACAATGGAGACTGAGACACATCAAACTGTTGCTAATGATGGACAAATGAAAGAAAATGAATGTGCAACAACGAGTGAAATTGCAGCTGGGTGGAATAAAGAGGAGGTAAGCGATGAGGAAACTGATTAAATTAACCTTGAGCTTGAAAACAGAACAACGGACATTATGAACAGAAGACGTAAATTGATAACAGTATCAGAAATAAATATTAAACAAGTATTAAAGAAACAAAAGTTAAGAAGAGAAGACAGAGCAAGGCTAAATGAAGATAAAGTAGATCTAAATTCCTAGACATTAAGAGAGACCATATATAGATGATGGGTTGTTTTGGTTTGTGTTTTTTTTTTTTTTTTTTTATTTCATTATGAGTAATTTATGTTTGGTCTCAATTAATGTTAGAGGGCTGTCATCTAAGCTGAAGTTTGAAAATATAATAAATTTAACAAAACAAAGTGATATTTTATGTATACAGGAGACTGGATGGAATGAAACAATAGTTAATGATTTTAAAAAATTTTGGGATGGAGAAATATGGTACAGTAATGATTTAAATAAGAAAAAAGGATTGGCAATACTAATTAGAAGGGGAGTAGTAGAATCAACGAATGTTTTATTTAAAGATAACAATGGAAGGATTTTAACTGTTAAAATTATGGATAGGGGAGAAGAAATAACAATATGTAATATACATGCTCCAAATGAAGATATGGAAAGAGTTACTTTTTTTAAAGAATTGAGTGTTTTGATTAATGGATGGAAGAATGTCATTGTTATAGGAGATTTTAATACTGTTTTAGAAAGAATAGATGTTGAAGATTTTATGGTGTATAGAGCTGATGTTGGAAGAAAAGAACTGAAATGTATGATGGCTGAACATAAATTTGTAGATGTATGGAGAGATAGAAACAGAGTCAAAAGAGAATATTCGAGAAGACAGTGGGTAAATACAATTTTAAAACAAAGCAGAATAGATTTCATTTTATGTGACAGAAGATTTGAGCATTTTATTTCAAAAGTTTTTTATAAAATGTATAGTGGGAGTGATCATGACTTTTTATATGTAATGATGGATTTTAGTGGAGTTGAAAGAGGACCAGGTGTATGGGTGGTTAATACACAGCTTTTAAAGAACGAATTGTATAAAATGGAAATGGAAAACCTAATTATTAATAGTGTAGATGATGTTTTATATGATGAAGCAATATGTGTGTGGTGGGACAATATAAAATCAGATATCAAAAGTTTTTCTATTGAATGTTCTAAGAAAATACAGAAAGCAAAAAGAGCTAAAGAAAGGGAACTAAATAAAGAATGGGAAAATGAAATGAAAAAGATAACTGAAGGAAATACGGATATTAGGAAAATAGTAATATTAGAAGAGAAAATTAAAAAAGTGGAAGAGGACAAATGTGTGGGTGCTAGAATAAGAAGTAAGATAAGAAATACAGTGGAAGGGGAAAGAAGTACAAAGTTTTTCTATGATGCAGAAAAGAATAGACAAAAAGCTGATTTAATAAAGAATGTTTCAATGCAAGGTAAAAATATAAAAGATAAAGAAGGGATTTTAAAAGAGGTCAAGGATTTTTATGGTGTTTTATTTAAGAAAAAGGGAGTTAATGAGGAAGATGAAGTATTTTTGTTAAATCAAATCAAAGTTAAAGTAAAAGAGGATGATAAAAAAATGTGTGATAGTGATATAACAGAAGAGGAGATAAATGAAGCTATAATGCAATTAAGTAATGGGAAAAGTCCTGGTTTAGATGGTTTATCATCTGAATTTTATAAGGTTTTTAAAGATGTTTTAATACCTATTTTGAAAGATCTTTTCATAGCCATTTTTAAGAATGGACAATTGAGTGAGAGTATGAAGAAGGGAATGATTAAAATAATTTATAAAAAGAAAGGGAATAAAGATGATTTACAAAATTACAGACCATTAAGTATGCTCAACACAGATTATAAAATATTGGCCAAGATTTTAGCGAATAGACTTAAAAAAGTAGTTCCCCACATCATTACAACTAATCAAGCATATGGCGTATTAGGAAGAGATATAGTGGATACAGTAACAAGCATTAGAGATTTAATTTGGTACATAAAAGAGAAAAAGAGTGATGGTTTTTTAATCAGTATAGATCTAGAAAAGGCATTTGACAGAGTTGAGCACAAATATTTATTTGATTTAATTCAACAGTTTGGTTTTGGTAATAATTTTATAAAGTGGATGAAATGTTTTTATACAGATATTTTTAGTTGTTTTAAAATAAATGGTTTTTTAACAGACTTCATAGGAATATCTAGATCTATAAGACAAGGATGTCCCTTATCAGCTTTATTATATACTTTAGTTGCTGAACCGTTAGGTTTAGCAATAAATGGAGAAAAAGAAATAAAAGGTTTTTTAATAGAAGACAATGTAATAGAACAAAAATTGTTTCAGTATGCAGATGATACTACTCTGATTTTAAAAGATTTTAATAGTGCTGAAAAGGCTATGGGAATTATTGATAAATACTGTCGAGGTTCGGGTGCAAAAGTAAATAAGGAAAAAACTGAATATATTAAGATTGGAAAAGTGGACATTTCAAAAAGAAATTGGCAGTTAAAAGAGCAAAAGAATAATATAAAAATTTTAGGCATTACACTTGGATCTGATGAAATTAAAACTAGAGAAATAAATTGGGATGAAACTGTAAACAAAATGGAAAAAAGATTAAATTTTTGGAAACAGAGAGTACTGTTTCTAAAAGGGAAGGTCCTTGTCTTGAATTCTCTTTTTTTATCCAAAATGTGGTATGTTTTAAGTGTTGTTAGTTTACCAATATGGGTATATAAGAGAATAAAAACTATGATTTTAAAGTTTCTTTGGGATGGTAAGCCATCTAAAATTGCATATAACACAATCATTGGAAAGGTGGAAGATGGAGGATTAGGACTAATAGATCCATGGCTGAGAATGAAAAGCATGAGAATTAAAACAGTAAAAAAGTTTTTTAACAAAGACAACATTCCATGGAAAAGTGTCATGAATTATGTTATTAATAAATGCGGACAAATAGGAGATGATTTTTTATGGATGGCTTTTAAGGATAATATGATAGAAAATATACCAGAGTTTTATAAAGAATTGTTGAGAAGCTGGAAAATGTTTTATGAAAATGTGTACGTAGAGATTAAAGGGAGAAAACAGTACCTGCAGCAACCCCTATTTTTAAATCAAAATAATAAAAGCAAAAAGCATATGTTTTATGAAAACTGGTACGCAGTAGGTTTTAGACAAGTAAAAGACATTTTATATGAAGTGAAACCTGGATTTTTACCTACACAAGCAATAATTGATTCACTTGAGGAAATAGAAGATATAGAAAACAAAGGGAAAATTGAAGAACAATATACAAAATTAAAATTAGCATTGCCAGAACATTGGATTAAAAATATTGAGGATAATGAAAAAGAAACCGAAAATGAAAAACCAAAGGTTTTTTTAAAAGCAGGGGATGATAAGATTGTTTTTAATGATTGTGTCATTAAGATGTTTTATACCTGTTTAAGTAAGACTGTTTTTGTAAAGCCTAAAGCAATAGAATATTGGGAAAAGTTATTTGACAATTTTGATGCTTCGAATATATGGAAAAATGTAAGATTGAATTTTAAAAGTCCGGTTTTGGAAAATTTTGATTTTTTATTAAGACACAATTGTGTGATGACAGAAATTATTTTAAGTAAAATTGGGTTAGCGCAAGATGAAATGTGCAAAGTGTGTTTGGAGAAAAAGGAAGGTGTATTACATTTATTTTTAAATTGCAGAAAGTTAAGTGATTTTATAAAAATGTTAAAAAAGATGGTATGTGATTTTCTGTATAATGACAAGATTACATTGGAAGAATGGGATACATTGCTTTTATTTGGCTTCAATGGAAGGACAAAAAATAACTATGCTCTAAATTTTATGTTAACGCTTGCAAGATTTGCAATATGGAGAAGGAGAAATATAATGAAACAAAAGAAAAAAGAAATAGCGATAAAGTTATTATATAAACAGATCATGATGGAGGAAATACAAGTTTTATATGACTATTGCAAAATGCTTGAGAATATGGAAATGTTTGAAAAATGTTTTACAAGGAATAATCCATACATTGTTAAAACTTGGACTGGTTTTGAAGTTCTGTTACTGGAAGATGTTTAAATATTTGTGGTGATGTATTGTTAATGTTTTTATTTTGTGATTTTTAATAAATAAAAAAAAAAAAAAAAAAAAATCTCGTCTGATCTCGGAAGCTAAGCAGGTTTGGGCCTGGTTAGTACTTGGATGGGAGACCGCCTGGGAATACCAGGTACTGTAAGCTTTTTGGAAATTTTTCACTTAGTTTATAATAATTTTGCCAAAAAATAGAGTCAATGCCCGATTTCTGAATCTTAGCAGGTTTAGGTCTGGTTAGTACTTTGATGAGAGACTGCCTAGGAATACCAGGTGCTTTAAGCTTTTGGGTTTTCTTTCCTACTTATATAATGTACTGGCGATAAGATTGGCTGGTCTTTAAATAGCCCTCTCATTGCAGCAGACTTCGCTTACGGCCATACCAACCTGGCTATGCCCGATCTCGTCTGATCTCGGAAGCTAAGCAGGTTTGGGCCTGGTTAGTACTTGGATGGGAGACCGCCTGGGAATACCAGGTGCTGTAAGCTTTTTGGAAATTTTTCACTTAGTATATAATAATTTTGCCAAAAAATAGAGTCAATGCCGGATCTCTGAATCTTAGCAGGTTTGGGCCTGGTTAGTACATGGATGGGAGACTGCCTGTTAATACCAGGTGCTGTAAGCTTTTTGGACATTTTTCACTTAGTATATAATAATTTTGCCAAAAAATAGAGTCAATGCCCGATCTCTGAATATTTGCAGCTTTGGGCGTGGTTAGTACATGGATGGGAGACTGCCTGGGAATACCAGGTGCTTTAATCTTTTTGGAAAATTTCACGAATTATATAATAATCTTTCATTAAAAAAAAAAAAAAAAAAAAAAAAAAGAGTCAATGCCCGATCTCTGAATCTTAGCAGGTTTAGGTCTGGTTAGTACTTTGATGAGAGACTGCCTAGGAATACCAGGTGCTTTAAGCTTTTGGGTTTTCTTTCCTACTTATATAATGTACTGGCGATAAGATTGGCTGGTCTTTAAATAGCCCTCTCTTTGCAACAGACTTCGCTTACGGCCATACCAACCTGGCTATGCCCGATCTCGTCTGATCTCGGAAGCTAAGCAGGTTTGGGCCTGGTTAGTACTTGGATGGGAGACCGCCTGGGAATACCAGGTGCTGTAAGCTTTTTGGAAATTTTTCACTTAGTATATAATAATTTTGCCAAAAAATAGAGTCAATGCCCGATCTCTGAATATTTGCAGCTGTGGGCCTGGTTAGTACATGGATGGGAGACTGCCTGGGAATACCAGGTGCTTTAATCTTTTTGGAAAATTTCACGAATTATATAATAATCTTTCATTAAAAAAAAAAAAAAAAAAAAAAAAAAAAAAAAGAGTCAATGCCCGATCTCTGAATCTTAGCAGGTTTAGGTCTGGTTAGTACTTTGATGAGAAACTGCCTAGGAATACCAGGTGCTTTAAGCTTTTGGGCTTTCTTTCCTACTTATATAATGTACTGGCGATAAGATTGGCTGCTCTTTAAATAGCCCTCTCTTTGCAGCAGACTTCGCTTACAGCCATGCCAACCTGGCTTTGGCCGATCTCGTCTGATCTCGGAAGCTAAGCAGGTTTGGTCCTGGTTAGTACTTGGATGGGAGACCGCCTGGGAATACCAGGTGCTGTAAGCTTTTTGGACATTTTTCACTTAGTTTATAATAATTTTGCCATAAAATAGAGTCAATGCCCGATCTCTGAATCTTAGCAGGTTTAGGTCTGGTTAGTACTTTGATGAGAGACTGCCTAGGAATACCAGGTGCTTTAAGTTTTTGGGTTTTCTTTCCTACTTATATAATGTACTGGCGATAAGATTGGCTGGTCTTTAAATAGCCCTCTCTTTGCAGCAAACTTCGCTTACGGCCAAACCAACCTGGCAACGCTAGTGAGCCACACAGGAAGTGAGTTGGCAGTTTGTAGTAGGCAGTAGGTGAGAGAGGCTCACCTTGTGTTTTTTGTTTTGTTTTATCTGCGTAAAGATTTATTTCTTTTGCAACTTATTGATTTTTGTTTGTTATAGTTTTTATACTTCCCAGCAGCAGTTTGCTGTCTGGGGAGAAATTTTTCTTTTGTTTGAAAAATGGATGGATTACATGGCAAAGAAGTGGACATGGCAGGAGGAAGATGAGTGCTAACAGACAAAGAAATGGATAAAGAACAACGAGATGGACAAGGACGAATGGATTATAACAAGAGGATTTACTCTAAAGAGGCTACAGTAATTGTTGACATGGCGGATCAGAGAGATGCAAGAGCAGAGGACATTATCAAAGCAGTGAACGAAAGGATTGGAGGAGGAAAGATTCTAGCAGTCAGACCAAGGCAAGTAAAAGAATATGAAATTACACTGATAAACAGGGAGGCGTGCGATGGATTAGATGAAGGATTAATGATAAAAGGAAAACTGTGTGAGATTCGACAACTGAAAACAAGGGAGTATGTGGTTTCTTTCATACATTTGCCAGCCTATATTGAGGACTCTGACATTTTAATTAAATTACAAAATTGGGGCGTAACACCTGTTTCAGACATCATAAGAAGAATGTATCCAGGCACAGACATTGCGGATGGTACAAGGTACCTAAGGGTGAAATTTCCTAAAGAAGTAGTGTCTCTGCCATACAGTACAAAGTTTGATACGGAGGAGGGAACACAGTATTTCAGGATCATGCATGATCGTCAGGTTAAAACCTGTCGATTGTGCATGAATCCGGGACATGTGTTCAAAGACTGTCCAGATTTTAAATGTCATCAGTGCAATGGCCAGGGTCATTACGCAAGGGATTGCGATGCAATTAAGTGCCCGGATTGCAGAAAGGTGATCATAAGATGTGAGTGTTGGATGGAGAATGAAATTCAAAATAAAGAGTCAGAAGGTGTAGGAGGGCGAATGTCAAAAGAAACTGAATTACAAAATGGTGGAGAGAATGAGGAAGAGGATGGTGTGAATAAAGAGGCTATTGTGGAAAATAAGAAGGAATTGGAAGAGAAAAGGCTGGAAGGAGAAATGGACAAAGGAATATTGACATCACAGGAAGTAACACAAGGGGTATTGGAGGAAATGGAGAACCAAGGATTAAAAGAAAAGGAGGAGGAAATGCAAGAGATAACTGAAGAGGAGAAAGAAATGGAATTGGAAGAGAAAAGGCTGGAAGGAGAAATGGACAAAGGAATATTGACATCACAGGAAGTAACACAAGGGGCATTGGAGGAAATGGAGAACCAAGGACTAAAAGAAAAGGAGGAGGAAATGCAAGAGATAACTGAAGAGGAGAAAGGAGTGGACAGAATGGATGATAGAAAGGACAAAAGGGTGACATTAAGAAGGAGAACCCTTAAGGTAATACCAAATGTGAATGTGGCCAGAAAAAAAAGACATTTTAGGGAAAAATACAATAAGGGGAAACATTTGTTTGAGAATAAATTTCAAGTGTTGAGGGAAGATGAGGAGGAGGAGGTAGACTAAGAATACAATGTTTGGTTTAAATTTGTATTATTATTTATTATTATAATGTTTTTATACATTGTATCATGGTATGCTAATGCCTTAATTGTATTTCAAAAAGAAAAATGGAGATAAAAGGTTATTTATTGAATGTAAAGTGAAATAAATGTGTTTGGTGTTTAGAGAAATGGCTTTTATCAAACCTGTGGCAAATAATTATTGTTTTTGTTTGTTATGCTTCTGTGGAAAATGTGTACAATGTTTTTAATGAAATATTTTAAATTTGTTAATAAAAAAAAAAAAAAAAAAAAAAAAAAAAAATCTTGTCTGATCTCGGAAGCTAAGCAGGTTTGGGCCTGGTTAGTACTTGGATGGGAGACCGCCTGGGAATACCAGGTGCTGTAAGCTTTTTGGAAATTTTTCACTTAGTATATAATAATTTGGCAAAAAAATAGAGTCAATGCCCGATCTCTGAATCTTAGCAGGTTTGGGCCTGGTTAGTACATGGATGGGAGACTGCCTGTTAATACCAGGTGCTGTAAGCTTTTTGGACATTTTTCACTTAGTATATAATAATTTTGCCAAAAAATAGAGTCAATGCCCGATCTCTGAATCTTAGCAGGTTTAGGTCTGGTTAGTACTTTGATGAGAGACTGCCTAGGAATACCAGGTGCTTTAAGCTTTTGGGCTTTCTTTCCTACTTATATAATGTACTGGCGATAAGATTGGCTGCTCTTTAAATAGCCCTCTCTTTGCAGCAGACTTCGCTTACGGCCATACCAACCTGGCTATGCCCGATCTCGTCTGATCTCGGAAGCTAAGCAGGTTTGGGCCTGGTTAGTACTTGGATGGGAGACCGCCTGGGAATACCAGGTGCTGTAAGCTTTTTGGACATTTTTCACTTAGTTTATAATAATTTTGCCAAAAAATAGAGTCAATGCCCGATCTCTGAATCTTAGCAGGTTTAGGTCTGGTTAGTACTTTGATGAGAAACTGCCTAGGAATACCAGGTGCTTTAAGCTTTTGGGCTTTCTTTCCTACTTATATAATGTACTGGCGATAAGATTGGCTGCTCTTTAAATAGCCCTCTCTTTGCAGCAGACTTCGCTTACAGCCATGCCAACCTGGCTTTGGCCGATCTCGTCTGATCTCGGAAGCTAAGCAGGTTTGGTCCTGGTTAGTACTTGGATGGGAGACCGCCTGGGAATACCAGGTGCTGTAAGCTTTTTGGACATTTTTCACTTAGTTTATAATAATTTTGCCATAAAATAGAGTCAATGCCCGATCTCTGAATCTTAGCAGGTTTAGGTCTGGTTAGTACTTTGATGAGAGACTGCCTAGGAATACCAGGTGCTTTAAGTTTTTGGGTTTTCTTTCCTACTTATATAATGTACTGGCGATAAGATTGGCTGGTCTTTAAATAGCCCTCTCTTTGCAGCAAACTTCGCTTACGGCCAAACCAACCTGGCAACGCTAGTGAGCCACACAGGAAGTGAGTTGGCAGTTTGTAGTAGGCAGTAGGTGAGAGAGGCTCACCTTGTGTTTTTTGTTTTGTTTTATCTGCGTAAAGATTTATTTCTTTTGCAACTTATTGATTTTTGTTTGTTATAGTTTTTATACTTCCCAGCAGCAGTTTGCTGTCTGGGGAGAAATTTTTCTTTTGTTTGAAAAATGGATGGATTACATGGCAAAGAAGTGGACATGGCAGGAGGAAGATGAGTGCTAACAGACAAAGAAATGGATAAAGAACAACGAGATGGACAAGGACGAATGGATTATAACAAGAGGATTTACTCTAAAGAGGCTACAGTAATTGTTGACATGGCGGATCAGAGAGATGCAAGAGCAGAGGACATTATCAAAGCAGTGAACGAAAGGATTGGAGGAGGAAAGATTCTAGCAGTCAGACCAAGGCAAGTAAAAGAATATGAAATTACACTGATAAACAGGGAGGCGTGCGATGGATTAGATGAAGGATTAATGATAAAAGGAAAACTGTGTGAGATTCGACAACTGAAAACAAGGGAGTATGTGGTTTCTTTCATACATTTGCCAGCCTATATTGAGGACTCTGACATTTTAATTAAATTACAAAATTGGGGCGTAACACCTGTTTCAGACATCATAAGAAGAATGTATCCAGGCACAGACATTGCGGATGGTACAAGGTACCTAAGGGTGAAATTTCCTAAAGAAGTAGTGTCTCTGCCATACAGTACAAAGTTTGATACGGAGGAGGGAACACAGTATTTCAGGATCATGCATGATCGTCAGGTTAAAACCTGTCGATTGTGCATGAATCCGGGACATGTGTTCAAAGACTGTCCAGATTTTAAATGTCATCAGTGCAATGGCCAGGGTCATTACGCAAGGGATTGCGATGCAATTAAGTGCCCGGATTGCAGAAAGGTGATCATAAGATGTGAGTGTTGGATGGAGAATGAAATTCAAAATAAAGAGTCAGAAGGTGTAGGAGGGCGAATGTCAAAAGAAACTGAATTACAAAATGGTGGAGAGAATGAGGAAGAGGATGGTGTGAATAAAGAGGCTATTGTGGAAAATAAGAAGGAATTGGAAGAGAAAAGGCTGGAAGGAGAAATGGACAAAGGAATATTGACATCACAGGAAGTAACACAAGGGGTATTGGAGGAAATGGAGAACCAAGGATTAAAAGAAAAGGAGGAGGAAATGCAAGAGATAACTGAAGAGGAGAAAGAAATGGAATTGGAAGAGAAAAGGCTGGAAGGAGAAATGGACAAAGGAATATTGACATCACAGGAAGTAACACAAGGGGCATTGGAGGAAATGGAGAACCAAGGACTAAAAGAAAAGGAGGAGGAAATGCAAGAGATAACTGAAGAGGAGAAAGGAGTGGACAGAATGGATGATAGAAAGGACAAAAGGGTGACATTAAGAAGGAGAACCCTTAAGGTAATACCAAATGTGAATGTGGCCAGAAAAAAAAGACATTTTAGGGAAAAATACAATAAGGGGAAACATTTGTTTGAGAATAAATTTCAAGTGTTGAGGGAAGATGAGGAGGAGGAGGTAGACTAAGAATACAATGTTTGGTTTAAATTTGTATTATTATTTATTATTATAATGTTTTTATACATTGTATCATGGTATGCTAATGCCTTAATTGTATTTCAAAAAGAAAAATGGAGATAAAAGGTTATTTATTGAATGTAAAGTGAAATAAATGTGTTTGGTGTTTAGAGAAATGGCTTTTATCAAACCTGTGGCAAATAATTATTGTTTTTGTTTGTTATGCTTCTGTGGAAAATGTGTACAATGTTTTTAATGAAATATTTTAAATTTGTTAATAAAAAAAAAAAAAAAAAAAAAAAAAAAAAAAAAAAATCTTGTCTGATCTCGGAAGCTAAGCAGGTTTGGGCCTGGTTAGTACTTGGATGGGAGACCGCCTGGGAATACCAGGTGCTGTAAGCTTTTTGGAAATTTTTCACTTAGTATATAATAATTTGGCAAAAAAATAGAGTCAATGCCCGATCTCTGAATCTTAGCAGGTTTGGGCCTGGTTAGTACATGGATGGGAGACTGCCTGTTAATACCAGGTGCTGTAAGCTTTTTGGACATTTTTCACTTAGTATATAATAATTTTGCCAAAAAATAGAGTCAATGCCCGATCTCTGAATCTTAGCAGGTTTAGGTCTGGTTAGTACTTTGATGAGAGACTGCCTAGGAATACCAGGTGCTTTAAGCTTTTGGGCTTTCTTTCCTACTTATATAATGTACTGGCGATAAGATTGGCTGCTCTTTAAATAGCCCTCTCTTTGCAGCAGACTTCGCTTACGGCCATACCAACCTGGCTATGCCCGATCTCGTCTGATCTCGGAAGCTAAGCAGGTTTGGGCCTGGTTAGTACTTGGATGGGAGACCGCCTGGGAATACCAGGTGCTGTAAGCTTTTTGGACATTTTTCACTTAGTTTATAATAATTTTGCCAAAAAATAGAGTCAATGCCCGATCTCTGAATCTTAGCAGGTTTAGGTCTGGTTAGTACTTTGATGAGAGACTGCCTAGGAATACCAGGTGCTTTAAGCTTTTGGGCTTTCTTTCCTACTTATATAATGTACTGGCGATAAGATTGGCTGCTCTTTAAATAGCCCTCTCTTTGCAGCAGACTTCGCTTACGGCCATACCAACCTGGCTATGCCCGATCTCGTCTGATCTCGGAAGCTAAGCAGGTTTGGGCCTGGTTAGTACTTGGATGGGAGACCGCCTGGGAATACCAGGTGCTGTAAGCTTTTTGGAAATTTTTCACTTAGTATATAATAATTTGGCAAAAAAATAGAGTCAATGCCCGATCTCTGAATCTTAGCAGGTTTGGGCCTGGTTAGTACATGGATGGGAGACTGCCTGTTAATACCAGGTGCTGTAAGCTTTTTGGACATTTTTCACTTAGTATATAATAATTTTGCCAAAAAATAGAGTCAATGCCCGATCTCTGAATCTTAGCAGGTTTAGGTCTGGTTAGTACTTTGATGAGAGACTGCCTAGGAATACCAGGTGCTTTAAGCTTTTGGGTTTTCTTTCCTACTTATATAATGTACTGGCGATAAGATTGGCTGCTCTTTAAATAGCCCTCTCTTTGCAGCAGACTTTGCTTACCGCCATACCAACCTGGCTATGCCCGATCTCGTCTGATCTCGGAAGCTAAGCAGGTTTGGGCCTGGTTAGTACTTGGATGGGAGACCGCCTGGGAATACCAGGTACTGTAAGCTTTTTGGAAATTTTTCACTTAGTTTATAATAATTTTGCCAAAAAATAGAGTCAATGCCCGATTTCTGAATCTTAGCAGGTTTAGGTCTGGTTAGTACTTTGATGAGAGACTGCCTAGGAATACCAGGTGCTTTAAGCTTTTGGGTTTTCTTTCCTACTTATATAATGTACTGGCGATAAGATTGGCTGGTCTTTAAATAGCCTTCTCATTGCAGCAGACTTCGCTTACGGCCATACCAACCTGAGGGCGCTAGAGTGCAACTAAGGAAGTAGTGTGGCAGCAATTCAGAGAGATAGGCTCTCTGCATTTTTGTTTTGTTTTTTGTTTTATTTATGTTTGGAGTGAACAAAATAACAGTTGGAAAGTTTGGTTTTTTGTTTCAATGCTAACCAGCAGCTTTTAAGCTGTCTGGGAGGTATTTATTTTTAGTTTGTTTGACTTTTTTGTTTGTTTTTCTCGTGTGGGGAAAGAGCAATCAAAGAAAATGGAGGAACACAAAAGGAACTGCAAGGATAAAGGCACAGAAATTTGCAGACAACAGGATAAAGGACTGAGAAAAGGTTTGCGAGATGAAAGTGGAAAAAATATAATTGAAAATCAAAGAGTATATTTAAAGGAGGCAACCATAACCATTGATGTAGCAGAGGTACAAAATGGAGGAGTAGAAGACATCATTAAATCCATAGTAGAGAAGGTGGGAGAAGGAAAAATCCTTGCTGTAAGACCAAAACAACATGGATTATATGAGGTAACTTTGGAAAAAGAAGAGCTTTGTGATGAACTTCTAAATGGACTGGAAATTAAAGGAATAAAGTGTGAAACTAAAAAGCTACAAGACAGGGAGTATGTGGTCTCCTTTATGCACTTACCAGTCTACCTAGAAGATACGGCCATTCTGGACAAGTTGGAAGGGTGGAGAGTAATCCCCACATCACAAATAAGGAGAAGATATTATCCGAGAACGGACATCGAGGATGGAACCAGATTTGTAAAGGTAAAATTCCCGAGAGAAGTGGCTTCATTACCTTACAGTACACGCTTCGAGACCGCAGAAGGAACACAACATTTTAGGATTATACACAGTCAACAGGTAAAAACATGTCGATTGTGCATGAGTCCACAGCACATCCTCAAGGACTGTCCAGAGTTTACATGTCACAAGTGCGAGGAACAAGGTCACTATGCAAGGGATTGTACAGCAGTCAAGTGCCCAGATTGTTTTAAAACTATGAACAAATGTGAATGCTGGATGAATACCGGAGAAGAGGAAGAGGAAGAGGAAGAGGAAGAGGAAGAGGAAGATGAAGAGGAAGAGGAAGAAGAGGAGCAAGAGGAAAATGGGCGGATACTAAAGGAGGCTATAGAAACAAAAGAAAGAAGTGAAAGAGAGGAGCAACAGGAGGCAGCAATGGAGGAAGAGAGGGAGAATGATAAGGAACTGGCAAGTGAAAATGAAGGACAAAAATCTGAAGAAAATGAAAGCATTGACAAAGTAGTATGGACACCAGCGGACAGAGTTACAAATACAAAAGACAAGTTTACTGCATCAGAAAGCAGCCAAAATATGGAAATGACATATGGTATTGGAGTGGGAAGTGATTTGGAGGATCAAAAGAGTGGCAAGGACTTGGGAAGACTCGTAAGAAGAAGGACTTTAAAGGTAAAACCAAATTTAGAATCATCTAAGAAAAGAATTGTTAAAAGGGAAATAAAGAAAAATGTTAATAGATTTGAAGTGTTGAGGATCCTAGAAGAAGAAAAAGAGGAAGAAGAAGAAAGTTAACAATGGTGATTCCTAAATACTTATTTTCTTATTTTATGGTATTAAGTATTGTTGTTTTTAATGCAAGAGGTTTACTTAACAGGGAAAAATTTGAAATGGTTAAAGAATTGTGTAAAGATGAAGATTTAATAATACTTCAAGAAACAAACTGGAGAGGTGATGTAATGGTTGATTTTAAAAAGAGGTGGGCTGGGGAAATATTTTTTAATAATGATGATGGAAGAATGGGAAGAGGGGTTGCTATTTTAATAAGAAAAGGTATAGATGTGAAAGTAAAAGTAATATATGATGATGGGAAAGGAAAATCTATTGCAGTTGAAATAAGACATGAAGATGAATGCTTTGTGATATTTAATTTGCATGCACCAAATGAAGTGAAAGAAAAAAAGGATTTTTTTAATGAATTAAGAGGTTTGGTAGAAAAGTGGAAGAAAGTAATGATGGTAGGAGATTTCAATACAGTTTTTTGTAAAAGAGATTTGGCAGACGGGATGGTTTTTAGAGCAGATGAGGGGAGAAAAGAACTTAGAACTCTAATGGAAGAAAATAACTTAATGGATGTGTGGAGAGAGAGGAATGAAAAGAAAAGAGAGTTTACCAGAAAACAAATTGTAGGGAATTTTTTATGTCAGTCACGGATTGATCACATTTTAAGTACAAGAAATTTAGATTATTTTATTGAGGATATATTTTATAAAGATACAGTTTTGAGTGATCATAAAATGGTTTCTTTGAAGATAGACTTTAACAAAAAGGAGAGAGGACCTGGAGTATGGGTTTTAAACACAGAGCTTTTAAAGAGTGAAAGTTATAAATTGGAAATAGAAAAATTATTAGAAACAGAGAAAGAGGATGGGATGTATGTAGAGGATAAAAGAATATGGTGGGAGAATGTAAAATATGAAATAAAGAAATTTTCAATAAAATATAGTAAAACTGTTCAGAGGGTAAAACGGAAAAAGGAAAAAGAGATAAGGATGGAATTAAGAGAAGAGCAACAAAAGAGAAGTGGAGATATACAAAAAATAATAGTCTTGGAAGAGAAACTAAAGAAAATAGAGGAGGGAAAATGTAAAGGAGCTATGATGAGAAGCAAAGCAAAATACATTGTTGAGGGAGAGAGGTGTACAAAATTTTTCTTTAATTTGGAGAAAAGTAAAGGAAAAGCAGAACTAATGAAGGAAATAAAGAGGAAGGATGGTAAAACAGTGAAGGGAACAGAAGAAATCCTTAAAGAAATAAAATGTTACTATGAAGACCTTTTTAGAACAAATAAAATAAATGATGAGGAAAAAAAGTTTTTATTACAGCAAATTACTGCCAAGGTAGAAAAAGAAGATAAAAAACTTTGTGAAAAAGAAATAGAAAAAGAAGAGATAATGAGGGCTATAGAACTTTTAAATGGAGGAAAAAGTCCAGGAATAGATGGACTGGTAGGTGAGTTTTATAAGGCTTTTAAAGATAAAATAAGCACAATTTTAAAAGAAGTATATGATCAGGTTTTTGAGAAAGGTGAATTATATCAGATGATGGGAATGGGGCTAATGAAGATAATATATAAAGGAAAAGGGGATAAAACAGTTTTAAATAATTTTAGACCAATTACTATGCTAAATACAGATTTAAAGATTTTAGCAAAAGTCTTAGCTGATAGGATGAGGAAGGTATTACCTACAATAATAAAGACTAATCAGTCATATGGGGTAAATGGAAGAGACATTGCAGACACAATAAGTAGTATAAGAGACTTAATAGGTTATATGAGAGAAGAAAATAAGTGTGGATATGTAATCAGCCTTGATTTCGAAAAAGCTTTTGACAGAGTGGAACATAGTTTTTTATTTTCAATTTTAGAACGTTTTGGTTTTGGAATTAATTTTATTAAATGGATAACAATTTTATACAGAGGAGCAATGACAAAAGTGAAATGCAATGGCTTTTTAACAGAACCTTTTAAAATTACACGTTCAATAAGACAAGGGTGTCCACTATCGGCACAGTTATACTCCTTGGTAGCAGAACCTTTGGGGATGGTAATAAATAAAGAAGAAAGAATACAGGGAATAGAACTGGAGAGGGGAATAGAAGGACAAAAAATATTTCAATACGCTGATGACACGACAGTAATAGTTAGAGATATTGGAAGTGTGGGAATAGTTATGGAAGAAGTGAGAAGATTTTGTCAAGGCACTGGAGCAAAAATAAATGAAGATAAAACTGTTTGTATGAGATTCGGAAAATCACCAGTTTTAATAGAAAATTTTGCTTTCAAAGAAGTACAAGAAATGAAGATTTTAGGTGTAATTTTAGGAAAAGAGGAAAAAAATACAAGAGATAAGATGTGGGAAGAGATTATAGGAGCAATGGAAAGAAGATTAGTATTTTGGAGATACAGGAATTTAAATCTAAAAGGAAAGATTTTAATTGTAAATGTTTTATTGTTGTCCAAAATATGGTATATTATGTCTGTTTCATCTATGCCTTTTTGGACGGCACAAAGGATAAAAAGATGTATTTTGGATTTTTTATGGGAGAAAAAGCCTGCGAGAATTGCATACAACACGCTAATTGGTCCAGTAGAAGAAGGAGGTTTAGGTCTAGTAGATATTGAGCAAAAGAAAAAAAGTATGAGAGTCAAAACAGTCAAAAAGTATTTGGATGAGGAAAACAAAAGTGAATGGAAAATAACAATGGAACTTTATTTAAACATATGTGGGAATTTGAAGATAGGAAACAATATTTTATGGATGAAATTAAAGAATGGGATGATGCAGAGAATACCAGACTTCTATAAGGAAGTTTTAAGTGCTTGGAGTTCTTTACTCTCAGAAATTGAATTTAAACCACATGGAAGGGAAATGATTTTAAACCAACCTTTGTTCTTAAATAAGAATATTGTTTCACAAGGAAAAGAGATTTATTTTAAGAAGTGGATTGAAGTAGGGTTTTTAAAAGTAAGGGATGTGTTATATGAGTATAAAGAAGGGTTTCTACCCATACAAGTGTTGATTGATGCTATGGAGGAAGCAAAAGAAGAATATAATGAAAACACTCTTAAAAAACAATATGAAGAAGTAAAGAAGGCAATACCTAAAGAATGGGTTGAGGAGATTCAGAATGAGGAAAAATCTGAAAACAGAGTGGATGTGTTTTTGAAAAGAGGGGACAAATTGATGGTTTTTAATTTATGTACTGTGAAAATGTTTTATCATTTTTTTGTAAATTCTGTTTTTAAAAAACCTATTGCCAACCAATTCTGGTTAAGGCACTTCAATGGAGTTGACGAAGGACTCATTTGGAAGAATATGAGATGGAAGTTTTTAGATACAGATCTTGAATGTTTGGATTATTTCATAAGACAAAATGTGATGTTCACTGAAATGAGGCTGTGTAAGATTGGAATGGAACAAGATGCAATATGTAAAGTATGTAAAACAGAAGATGAAGGAATTTTACACCTGTTTTTACTTTGTGAAGGATTGGGTCAATTTTTTGGAGTTTTAAAAAAGTTAGTTTGGGATTTAAGAAAAACGACTAAAGAAATTAGCTGGAATATAACTCTTATGTTGGGGTTAAACGATAAATGTCAAAATAAACAAGTTATTAATTTACTCTTAATTCTAGCAAAAAAGGTCATATGGAAGAGGAGAAATATTGCAAAAAACAAAAATTATGTCTTGGATTTGTGGCTGTATTTTAAATCAGAAATTGAGAATTACATACAAACCCTGTATGATTTTTTTAAGTGGAAGAATGACATGGAAATGTTTAATACTATTTTTACTAAAGATGTAAGACACATTTTAGAAAAGTATAATGTTGTTTCTCCAGGAAGTGATGTTTCTGTATGTTGATTCAAAATTGTTGTATGGAAGATATATGTATTGTTGATCCCATAAGTTAAATAAAAAAAAAAAAAAAAAAAAAAAAAAAAAAAAAAAAAAAAAAAGCTATGCCCGATCTCGTCTGATCTCGGAAGCTAAGCAGGTTTGGGCCTGGTTAGTACTTGGATGGGAGACCGCCTGGGAATACCAGGTGCTGTAAGCTTTTTGGAAATTTTTCACTTAGTATATAATAATTTTGCCAAAAAATAGAGTCAATGCCGGATCTCTGAATCTTAGCAGGTTTGGGCCTGGTTAGTACATGGATGGGAGACTGCCTCTTAATACCAGGTGCTGTAAGCTTTTTGGACATTTTTCACTTAGTATATAATAATTTTGCCAAAAAATAGAGTCAATGCCCGATCTCTGAATATTTGCACCTGTGGGCCTGGTTAGTACATGGATGGGAGACTGCCTGGGAATACCAGGTGCTTTAATCTTTTTGGAAAATTTCACGAATTATATAATAATCTTTCATTAAAAAAAAAAAAAAAAAAAAAAAAAAAAAAAAGAGTCAATGCCCGATCTCTGAATCTTAGCAGGTTTGGGCCTGGTTAGTACATGGATGGGAGACTGCCTGTTAATACCAGGTGCTGTAAGCTTTTTGGACATTTTTCACTTAGTATATAATAATTTTGCCAAAAAATAGAGTCAATGCCCGATCTCTGAATCTTAGCAGGTTTAGGTCTGGTTAGTACTTTGATGAGAGACTGCCTAGGAATACCAGGTGCTTTAAGCTTTTGGGCTTTCTTTCCTACTTATATAATGTACTGGCGATAAGATTGGCTGCTCTTTAAATAGCCCTCTCTTTGCAGCAGACTTCGCTTACGGCCATACCAACCTGGCTATGCCCGATCTCGTCTGATCTCGGAAGCTAAGCAGGTTTGGGCCTGGTTAGTACTTGGATGGGAGACCGCCTGGGAATACCAGGTGCTGTAAGCTTTTTGGACATTTTTCACTTAGTTTATAATAATTTTGCCAAAAAATAGAGTCAATGCCCGATCTCTGAATCTTAGCAGGTTTAGGTCTGGTTAGTACTTTGATGAGAGACTGCCTAGGAATACCAGGTGCTTTAAGCTTTTGGGTTTTCTTTCCTACTTCCTACTAGAGTCAATGCCCGACCTCTGAATCTTAGCAGGTTTGGGCCTGGTTAGTACTTGGATGGGAGACCGCCTGGGAATACCAGGTGCTGTAAGCTTTTTGGAAATTTTTCACTTAGTATATAATAATTTTGCCAAAAAATAGAGTCAATGCCCGATCTCTGAATCTTAGCAGGTTTGGGCCTGGTTAGTACATGGATGGGAGACTGCCTGGGAATACCAGGTGCTTTAATCTTTTTGGAAAATTTCACGAATTATATAATAATCTTTCATTAAAAAAAAAAAAAAAAAAAAAAAGAGTCAATGCCCGATCTCTGAATCTTAGCAGGTTTAGGTCTGGTTAGTACTTTGATGAGAGACTGCCTAGGAATACCAGGTGCTTTAAGCTTTTGGGTTTTCTTTCCTACTTATATAATGTACTGGCGATAAGATTGGCTGCTCTTTAAATAGCCCTCTCTTTGCAGAGGACTTCGCTTACCGCCATACCAACCTGGCTATGCCCGATCTCGTCTGATCTCGGAAGCTAAGCAGGTTTGGGCCTGGTTAGTACTTGGATGGGAGACCGCCTGGGAATACCAGGTACTGTAAGCTTTTTGGAAATTTTTCACTTAGTTTATAATAATTTTGCCAAAAAATAGAGTCAATGCCCGATTTCTGAATCTTAGCAGGTTTAGGTCTGGTTAGTACTTTGATGAGAGACTGCCTAGGAATACCAGGTGCTTTAAGCTTTTGGGTTTTCTTTCCTACTTATATAATGTACTGGCGATAAGATTGGCTGGTCTTTAAATAGCCCTCTCATTGCAGCAGACTTCGCTTACGGCCATACCAACCTGGCTATGCCCGATCTCGTCTGATCTCGGAAGCTAAGCAGGTTTGGGCCTGGTTAGTACTTGGATGGGAGACCGCCTGGGAATACCAGGTGCTGTAAGCTTTTTGGAAATTTTTCACTTAGTATATAATAATTTTGCCAAAAAATAGAGTCAATGCCCGATCTCTGAATCTTAGCAGGTTTGGGCCTGGTTAGTACATGGATGGGAGACTGCCTGTTAATACCAGGTGCTGTAAGCTTTTTGGACATTTTTCACTTAGTATATAATAATTTTGCCAAAAAATAGAGTCAATGCCCGATCTCTGAATATTTGCAGCTTTGGGCGTGGTTAGTACATGGATGGGAGACTGCCTGGGAATACCAGGTGCTTTAATCTTTTTGGAAAATTTCACGAATTATATAATAATCTTTCATTAAAAAAAAAAAAAAAAAAAAAAAGAGTCAATGCCCGATCTCTGAATCTTAGCAGGTTTAGGTCTGGTTAGTACTTTGATGAGAGACTGCCTAGGAATACCAGGTGCTTTAAGCTTTTGGGTTTTCTTTCCTACTTATATAATGTACTGGCGATAAGATTGGCTGGTCTTTAAATAGCCCTCTCTTTGCAACAGACTTCGCTTACGGCCATACCAACCTGGCTATGCCCGATCTCGTCTGATCTCGGAAGCTAAGCAGGTTTGGGCCTGGTTAGTACTTGGATGGGAGACCGCCTGGGAATACCAGGTGCTGTAAGCTTTTTGGAAATTTTTCACTTAGTATATAATAATTTTGCCAAAAAATAGAGTCAATGCCGGATCTCTGAATCTTAGCAGGTTTGGGCCTGGTTAGTACATGGATGGGAGACTGCCTCTTAATACCAGGTGCTGTAAGCTTTTTGGACATTTTTCACTTAGTATATAATAATTTTGCCAAAAAATAGAGTCAATGCCCGATCTCTGAATATTTGCAGCTGTGGGCCTGGTTAGTACATGGATGGGAGACTGCCTGGGAATACCAGGTGCTTTAATCTTTTTGGAAAATTTCACGAATTATATAATAATCTTTCATTAAAAAAAAAAAAAAAAAAAAGAGTCAATGCCCGATCTCTGAATCTTAGCAGGTTTAGGTCTGGTTAGTACTTTGATGAGAGACTGCCCAGGAATACCAGGTGCTTTAAGCTTTTGGGCTTTCTTTCCTACTTATATAATGTACTGGCGATAAGATTGGCTGCTCTTTAAATAGCCCTCTCTTTGCAGCAGACTTCGCTTACAGCCATGCCAACCTGGCTTTGGCCGATCTCGTCTGATCTCGGAAGCTAAGCAGGTTTGGTCCTGGTTAGTACTTGGATGGGAGACCGCCTGGGAATACCAGGTGCTGTAAGCTTTTTGGACATTTTTCACTTAGTTTATAATAATTTTGCCATAAAATAGAGTCAATGCCCGATCTCTGAATCTTAGCAGGTTTAGGTCTGGTTAGTACTTTGATGAGAGACTGCCTAGGAATACCAGGTGCTTTAAGTTTTTGGGTTTTCTTTCCTACTTATATAATGTACTGGCGATAAGATTGGCTGGTCTTTAAATAGCCCTCTCTTTGCAGCAAACTTCGCTTACGGCCAAACCAACCTGGCAACGCTAGTGAGCCACACAGGAAGTGAGTTGGCAGTTTGTAGTAGGCAGTAGGTGAGAGAGGCTCACCTTGTGTTTTTTGTTTTGTTTTATCTGCGTAAAGATTTATTTCTTTTGCAACTTATTGATTTTTGTTTGTTTTAGTTTTTATACTTCCCAGCAGCAGTTTGCTGTCTGGGGAGAAATTTTTCTTTTGTTTGAAAAATGGATGGATTACATGGCAAAGAAGTGGACATGGCAGGAGGAAGACGAGTGCTAACAGACAAAGAAATGGATAAAGAACAACGAGATGGACAAGGACGAATGGATTATAACAAGAGGATTTACTCTAAAGAGGCTACAGTAATTGTTGACATGGCGGATCAGAGAGATGCAAGAGCAGAGGACATTATCAAAGCAGTGAACGAAAGGATTGGAGGAGGAAAGATTCTAGCAGTCAGACCAAGGCAAGTAAAAGAATATGAAATTACACTGATAAACAGGGAGGCGTGCGATGGATTAGATGAAGGATTAATGATAAAAGGAAAACTGTGTGAGATTCGACAACTGAAAACAAGGGAGTATGTGGTTTCT
>NC_068417.1:48049901-48088217 GCF_023724105.1 Carassius gibelio
TCAATGCCCGATCTCTGAATATTTGCAGCTTTGGGCGTGGTTAGTACATGGATGGGAGACTGCCTGGGAATACCAGGTGCTTTAATCTTTTTGGAAAATTTCACGAATTATATAATAATCTTTCATTAAAAAAAAAAAAAAAAAAAAAAAAGAGTCAATGCCCGATCTCTGAATCTTAGCAGGTTTAGGTCTGGTTAGTACTTTGATGAGAGACTGCCTAGGAATACCAGGTGCTTTAAGCTTTTGGGTTTTCTTTCCTACTTATATAATGTACTGGCGATAAGATTGGCTGGTCTTTAAATAGCCCTCTCTTTGCAACAGACTTCGCTTACGGCCATACCAACCTGGCTATGCCCGATCTCGTCTGATCTCGGAAGCTAAGCAGGTTTGGGCCTGGTTAGTACTTGGATGGGAGACCGCCTGGGAATACCAGGTGCTGTAAGCTTTTTGGAAATTTTTCACTTAGTATATAATAATTTTGCCAAAAAATAGAGTCAATGCCGGATCTCTGAATCTTAGCAGGTTTGGGCCTGGTTAGTACATGGATGGGAGACTGCCTCTTAATACCAGGTGCTGTAAGCTTTTTGGACATTTTTCACTTAGTATATAATAATTTTGCCAAAAAATAGAGTCAATGCCCGATCTCTGAATATTTGCAGCTGTGGGCCTGGTTAGTACATGGATGGGAGACTGCCTGGGAATACCAGGTGCTTTAATCTTTTTGGAAAATTTCACGAATTATATAATAATCTTTCATTAAAAAAAAAAAAAAAAAAAAGAGTCAATGCCCGATCTCTGAATCTTAGCAGGTTTAGGTCTGGTTAGTACTTTGATGAGAGACTGCCCAGGAATACCAGGTGCTTTAAGCTTTTGGGCTTTCTTTCCTACTTATATAATGTACTGGCGATAAGATTGGCTGCTCTTTAAATAGCCCTCTCTTTGCAGCAGACTTCGCTTACAGCCATGCCAACCTGGCTTTGGCCGATCTCGTCTGATCTCGGAAGCTAAGCAGGTTTGGTCCTGCTTAGTACTTGGATGGGAGACCGCCTGGGAATACCAGGTGCTGTAAGCTTTTTGGACATTTTTCACTTAGTTTATAATAATTTTGCCATAAAATAGAGTCAATGCCCGATCTCTGAATCTTAGCAGGTTTAGGTCTGGTTAGTACTTTGATGAGAGACTGCCTAGGAATACCAGGTGCTTTAAGTTTTTGGGTTTTCTTTCCTACTTATATAATGTACTGGCGATAAGATTGGCTGGTCTTTAAATAGCCCTCTCTTTGCAGCAAACTTCGCTTACGGCCAAACCAACCTGGCAACGCTAGTGAGCCACACAGGAAGTGAGTTGGCAGTTTGTAGTAGGCAGTAGGTGAGAGAGGCTCACCTTGTGTTTTTTGTTTTGTTTTATCTGCGTAAAGATTTATTTCTTTTGCAACTTATTGATTTTTGTTTGTTTTAGTTTTTATACTTCCCAGCAGCAGTTTGCTGTCTGGGGAGAAATTTTTCTTTTGTTTGAAAAATGGATGGATTACATGGCAAAGAAGTGGACCTGGCAGGAGGAAGACGAGTGCTAACAGACAAAGAAATGGATAAAGAACAACGAGATGGACAAGGACGAATGGATTATAACAAGAGGATTTACTCTAAAGAGGCTACAGTAATTGTTGACATGGCGGATCAGAGAGATGCAAGAGCAGAGGACATTATCAAAGCAGTGAACGAAAGGATTGGAGGAGGAAAGATTCTAGCAGTCAGACCAAGGCAAGTAAAAGAATATGAAATTACACTGATAAACAGGGAGGCGTGCGATGGATTAGATGAAGGATTAATGATAAAAGGAAAACTGTGTGAGATTCGACAACTGAAAACAAGGGAGTATGTGGTTTCTTTCATACATTTGCCAGCCTATATTGAGGACTCTGACATTTTAATTAAATTACAAAATTGGGGCGTAACACCTGTTTCAGACATCATAAGAAGAATGTATCCAGGCACAGACATTGCGGATGGTACAAGGTACCTAAGGGTGAAATTTCCTAAAGAAGTAGTGTCTCTGCCATACAGTACAAAGTTTGATACGGAGGAGGGAACACAGTATTTCAGGATCATGCATGATCGTCAGGTTAAAACCTGTCGATTGTGCATGAATCCGGGACATGTGTTCAAAGACTGTCCAGATTTTAAATGTCATCAGTGCAATGGCCAGGGTCATTACGCAAGGGATTGCGATGCAATTAAGTGCCCGGATTGCAGAAAGGTGATCATAAGATGTGAGTGTTGGATGGAGAATGAAATTCAAAATAAAGAGTCAGAAGGTGTAGGAGGGCGAATGTCAAAAGAAACTGAATTACAAAATGGTGGAGAGAATGAGGAAGAGGATGGTGTGAATAAAGAGGCTATTGTGGAAAATAAGAAGGAATTGGAAGAGAAAAGGCTGGAAGGAGAAATGGACAAAGGAATATTGACATCACAGGAAGTAACACAAGGGGTATTGGAGGAAATGGAGAACCAAGGATTAAAAGAAAAGGAGGAGGAAATGCAAGAGATAACTGAAGAGGAGAAAGAAATGGAATTGGAAGAGAAAAGGCTGGAAGGAGAAATGGACAAAGGAATATTGACATCACAGGAAGTAACACAAGGGGCATTGGAGGAAATGGAGAACCAAGGACTAAAAGAAAAGGAGGAGGAAATGCAAGAGATAACTGAAGAGGAGAAAGGAGTGGACAGAATGGATGATAGAAAGGACAAAAGGGTGACATCAAGAAGGAGAACCCTTAAGGTAATACCAAATGTGAATGTGGCCAGAAAAAAAAGACATTTTAGGGAAAAATACAATAAGGGGAAACATTTGTTTGAGAATAAATTTCAAGTGTTGAGGGAAGATGAGGAGGAGGAGGTAGACTAAGAATACAATGTTTGGTTTAAATTTGTATTATTATTTATTATTATAATGTTTTTATACATTGTATCATGGTATGCTAATGCCTTAATTGTATTTCAAAAAGAAAAATGGAGATAAAAGGTTATTTATTGAATGTAAAGTGAAATAAATGTGTTTGGTGTTTAGAGAAATGGCTTTTATCAAACCTGTGGCAAATAATTATTGTTTTTGTTTGTTATGCTTCTGTGGAAAATGTGTACAATGTTTTTAATGAAATATTTTAAATTTGTTAATAAAAAAAAAAAAAAAAAAAAAAAAAAAAAAAAAATCTCGTCTGATCTCGGAAGCTAAGCAGGTTTGGGCCTGGTTAGTACTTGGATGGGAGACCGCCTGGGAATACCAGGTGCTGTAAGCTTTTTGGAAATTTTTCACTTAGTATATAATAATTTGGCAAAAAAATAGAGTCAATGCCCGATCTCTGAATCTTAGCAGGTTTGGGCCTGGTTAGTACATGGATGGGAGACTGCCTGTTAATACCAGGTGCTGTAAGCTTTTTGGACATTTTTCACTTAGTATATAATAATTTTGCCAAAAAATAGAGTCAATGCCCGATCTCTGAATCTTAGCAGGTTTAGGTCTGGTTAGTACTTTGATGAGAGACTGCCTAGGAATACCAGGTGCTTTAAGCTTTTGGGTTTTCTTTCCTACTTATATAATGTACTGGCGATAAGATTGGCTGCTCTTTAAATAGCCCTCTCTTTGCAGCAGACTTCGCTTACCGCCATACCAACCTGGCTATGCCCGATCTCGTCTGATCTCGGAAGCTAAGCAGGTTTGGGCCTGGTTAGTACTTGGATGGGAGACCGCCTGGGAATACCAGGTACTGTAAGCTTTTTGGAAATTTTTCACTTAGTTTATAATAATTTTGCCAAAAAATAGAGTCAATGCCCGATTTCTGAATCTTAGCAGGTTTAGGTCTGGTTAGTACTTTGATGAGAGACTGCCTAGGAATACCAGGTGCTTTAAGCTTTTGGGTTTTCTTTCCTACTTATATAATGTACTGGCGATAAGATTGGCTGGTCTTTAAATAGCCTTCTCATTGCAGCAGACTTCGCTTACGGCCATACCAACCTGGCTATGCCCGATCTCGTCTGATCTCGGAAGCTAAGCAGGTTTGGGCCTGGTTAGTACTTGGATGGGAGACCGCCTGGGAATACCAGGTGCTGTAAGCTTTTTGGAAATTTTTCACTTAGTATATAATAATTTTGCCAAAAAATAGAGTCAATGCCGGATCTCTGAATCTTAGCAGGTTTGGGCCTGGTTAGTACATGGATGGGAGACTGCCTCTTAATACCAGGTGCTGTAAGCTTTTTGGACATTTTTCACTTAGTATATAATAATTTTGCCAAAAAATAGAGTCAATGCCCGATCTCTGAATATTTGCACCTGTGGGCCTGGTTAGTACATGGATGGGAGACTGCCTGGGAATACCAGGTGCTTTAATCTTTTTGGAAAATTTCACGAATTATATAATAATCTTTCATTAAAAAAAAAAAAAAAAAAAAAAAAAAAAAAAGAGTCAATGCCCGATCTCTGAATCTTAGCAGGTTTAGGTCTGGTTAGTACATTGATGAGAGACTGCCTAGGAATACCAGGTGCTTTAAGCTTTTGGGTTTTCTTTCCTACTTATATAATGTACTGGCGATAAGATTGGCTGCTCTTTAAATAGCCCTCTCTTTGCAGCAGACTTCGCTTACCGCCATACCAACCTGGCTATGCCCGATCTCGTCTGATCTCGGAAGCTAAGCAGGTTTGGGCCTGGTTAGTACTTGGATGGGAGACCGCCTGGGAATACCAGGTACTGTAAGCTTTTTGGAAATTTTTCACTTAGTTTATAATAATTTTGCCAAAAAATAGAGTCAATGCCCGATTTCTGAATCTTAGCAGGTTTAGGTCTGGTTAGTACTTTGATGAGAGACTGCCTAGGAATACCAGGTGCTTTAAGCTTTTGGGTTTTCTTTCCTACTTATATAATGTACTGGCGATAAGATTGGCTGGTCTTTAAATAGCCCTCTCATTGCAGCAGACTTCGCTTACGGCCATACCAACCTGGCTATGCCCGATCTCGTCTGATCTCGGAAGCTAAGCAGGTTTGGGCCTGGTTAGTACTTGGATGGGAGACCGCCTGGGAATACCAGGTGCTGTAAGCTTTTTGGAAATTTTTCACTTAGTATATAATAATTTTGCCAAAAAATAGAGTCAATGCCGGATCTCTGAATCTTAGCAGGTTTGGGCCTGGTTAGTACATGGATGGGAGACTGCCTGTTAATACCAGGTGCTGTAAGCTTTTTGGACATTTTTCACTTAGTATATAATAATTTTGCCAAAAAATAGAGTCAATGCCCGATCTCTGAATATTTGCAGCTTTGGGCGTGGTTAGTACATGGATGGGAGACTGCCTGGGAATACCAGGTGCTTTAATCTTTTTGGAAAATTTCACGAATTATATAATAATCTTTCATTAAAAAAAAAAAAAAAAAAAAAAAAAGAGTCAATGCCCGATCTCTGAATCTTAGCAGGTTTAGGTCTGGTTAGTACTTTGATGAGAGACTGCCTAGGAATACCAGGTGCTTTAAGCTTTTGGGTTTTCTTTCCTACTTATATAATGTACTGGCGATAAGATTGGCTGGTCTTTAAATAGCCCTCTCTTTGCAACAGACTTCGCTTACGGCCATACCAACCTGGCTATGCCCGATCTCGTCTGATCTCGGAAGCTAAGCAGGTTTGGGCCTGGTTAGTACTTGGATGGGAGACCGCCTGGGAATACCAGGTGCTGTAAGCTTTTTGGAAATTTTTCACTTAGTATATAATAATTTTGCCAAAAAATAGAGTCAATGCCGGATCTCTGAATCTTAGCAGGTTTGGGCCTGGTTAGTACATGGATGGGAGACTGCCTCTTAATACCAGGTGCTGTAAGCTTTTTGGACATTTTTCACTTAGTATATAATAATTTTGCCAAAAAATAGAGTCAATGCCCGATCTCTGAATATTTGCAGCTGTGGGCCTGGTTAGTACATGGATGGGAGACTGCCTGGGAATACCAGGTGCTTTAATCTTTTTGGAAAATTTCACGAATTATATAATAATCTTTCATTAAAAAAAAAAAAAAAAAAAAAAAAAAAAAAAAAGAGTCAATGCCCGATCTCTGAATCTTAGCAGGTTTAGGTCTGGTTAGTACTTTGATGAGAAACTGCCTAGGAATACCAGGTGCTTTAAGCTTTTGGGCTTTCTTTCCTACTTATATAATGTACTGGCGATAAGATTGGCTGCTCTTTAAATAGCCCTCTCTTTGCAGCAGACTTCGCTTACAGCCATGCCAACCTGGCTTTGGCCGATCTCGTCTGATCTCGGAAGCTAAGCAGGTTTGGTCCTGGTTAGTACTTGGATGGGAGACCGCCTGGGAATACCAGGTGCTGTAAGCTTTTTGGACATTTTTCACTTAGTTTATAATAATTTTGCCATAAAATAGAGTCAATGCCCGATCTCTGAATCTTAGCAGGTTTAGGTCTGGTTAGTACTTTGATGAGAGACTGCCTAGGAATACCAGGTGCTTTAAGTTTTTGGGTTTTCTTTCCTACTTATATAATGTACTGGCGATAAGATTGGCTGCTCTTTAAATAGCCCTCTCTTTGCAGCAGACTTCGCTTACCGCCATACCAACCTGGCTATGCCCGATCTCGTCTGATCTCGGAAGCTAAGCAGGTTTGGGCCTGGTTAGTACTTGGATGGGAGACCGCCTGGGAATACCAGGTACTGTAAGCTTTTTGGAAATTTTTCACTTAGTTTATAATAATTTTGCCAAAAAATAGAGTCAATGCCCGATTTCTGAATCTTAGCAGGTTTAGGTCTGGTTAGTACTTTGATGAGAGACTGCCTAGGAATACCAGGTGCTTTAAGCTTTTGGGTTTTCTTTCCTACTTATATAATGTACTGGCGATAAGATTGGCTGGTCTTTAAATAGCCCTCTCATTGCAGCAGACTTCGCTTACGGCCATACCAACCTGGCTATGCCCGATCTCGTCTGATCTCGGAAGCTAAGCAGGTTTGGGCCTGGTTAGTACTTGGATGGGAGACCGCCTGGGAATACCAGGTGCTGTAAGCTTTTTGGAAATTTTTCACTTAGTATATAATAATTTTGCCAAAAAATAGAGTCAATGCCGGATCTCTGAATCTTAGCAGGTTTGGGCCTGGTTAGTACATGGATGGGAGACTGCCTGTTAATACCAGGTGCTGTAAGCTTTTTGGACATTTTTCACTTAGTATATAATAATTTTGCCAAAAAATAGAGTCAATGCCCGATCTCTGAATATTTGCAGCTTTGGGCGTGGTTAGTACATGGATGGGAGACTGCCTGGGAATACCAGGTGCTTTAATCTTTTTGGAAAATTTCACGAATTATATAATAATCTTTCATTAAAAAAAAAAAAAAAAAAAAAAAAAGAGTCAATGCCCGATCTCTGAATCTTAGCAGGTTTAGGTCTGGTTAGTACTTTGATGAGAGACTGCCTAGGAATACCAGGTGCTTTAAGCTTTTGGGTTTTCTTTCCTACTTATATAATGTACTGGCGATAAGATTGGCTGGTCTTTAAATAGCCCTCTCTTTGCAACAGACTTCGCTTACGGCCATACCAACCTGGCTATGCCCGATCTCGTCTGATCTCGGAAGCTAAGCAGGTTTGGGCCTGGTTAGTACTTGGATGGGAGACCGCCTGGGAATACCAGGTGCTGTAAGCTTTTTGGAAATTTTTCACTTAGTATATAATAATTTTGCCAAAAAATAGAGTCAATGCCGGATCTCTGAATCTTAGCAGGTTTGGGCCTGGTTAGTACATGGATGGGAGACTGCCTCTTAATACCAGGTGCTGTAAGCTTTTTGGACATTTTTCACTTAGTATATAATAATTTTGCCAAAAAATAGAGTCAATGCCCGATCTCTGAATATTTGCAGCTGTGGGCCTGGTTAGTACATGGATGGGAGACTGCCTGGGAATACCAGGTGCTTTAATCTTTTTGGAAAATTTCACGAATTATATAATAATCTTTCATTAAAAAAAAAAAAAAAAAAAAAAAAAGAGTCAATGCCCGATCTCTGAATCTTAGCAGGTTTAGGTCTGGTTAGTACTTTGATGAGAGACTGCCTAGGAATACCAGGTGCTTTAAGCTTTTGGGTTTTCTTTCCTACTTATATAATGTACTGGCGATAAGATTGGCTGGTCTTTAAATAGCCCTCTCTTTGCAACAGACTTCGCTTACGGCCATACCAACCTGGCTATGCCCGATCTCGTCTGATCTCGGAAGCTAAGCAGGTTTGGGCCTGGTTAGTACTTGGATGGGAGACCGCCTGGGAATACCAGGTGCTGTAAGCTTTTTGGAAATTTTTCACTTAGTATATAATAATTTTGCCAAAAAATAGAGTCAATGCCGGATCTCTGAATCTTAGCAGGTTTGGGCCTGGTTAGTACATGGATGGGAGACTGCCTCTTAATACCAGGTGCTGTAAGCTTTTTGGACATTTTTCACTTAGTATATAATAATTTTGCCAAAAAATAGAGTCAATGCCCGATCTCTGAATATTTGCAGCTGTGGGCCTGGTTAGTACATGGATGGGAGACTGCCTGGGAATACCAGGTGCTTTAATCTTTTTGGAAAATTTCACGAATTATATAATAATCTTTCATTAAAAAAAAAAAAAAAAAAAAAAAAAAAAAAAAAAAAAAAGAGTCAATGCCCGATCTCTGAATCTTAGCAGGTTTAGGTCTGGTTAGTACTTTGATGAGAAACTGCCTAGGAATACCAGGTGCTTTAAGCTTTTGGGCTTTCTTTCCTACTTATATAATGTACTGGCGATAAGATTGGCTGCTCTTTAAATAGCCCTCTCTTTGCAGCAGACTTCGCTTACAGCCATGCCAACCTGGCTTTGGCCGATCTCGTCTGATCTCGGAAGCTAAGCAGGTTTGGTCCTGGTTAGTACTTGGATGGGAGACCGCCTGGGAATACCAGGTGCTGTAAGCTTTTTGGACATTTTTCACTTAGTTTATAATAATTTTGCCATAAAATAGAGTCAATGCCCGATCTCTGAATCTTAGCAGGTTTAGGTCTGGTTAGTACTTTGATGAGAGACTGCCTAGGAATACCAGGTGCTTTAAGTTTTTGGGTTTTCTTTCCTACTTATATAATGTACTGGCGATAAGATTGGCTGGTCTTTAAATAGCCCTCTCTTTGCAGCAAACTTCGCTTACGGCCAAACCAACCTGGCAACGCTAGTGAGCCACACAGGAAGTGAGTTGGCAGTTTGTAGTAGGCAGTAGGTGAGAGAGGCTCACCTTGTGTTTTTTGTTTTGTTTTATCTGCGTAAAGATTTATTTCTTTTGCAACTTATTGATTTTTGTTTGTTATAGTTTTTATACTTCCCAGCAGCAGTTTGCTGTCTGGGGAGAAATTTTTCTTTTGTTTGAAAAATGGATGGATTACATGGCAAAGAAGTGGACATGGCAGGAGGAAGACGAGTGCTAACAGACAAAGAAATGGATAAAGAACAACGAGATGGACAAGGACGAATGGATTATAACAAGAGGATTTACTCTAAAGAGGCTACAGTAAGTGTTGACATGGCGGATCAGAGAGATGCAAGAGCAGAGGACATTATCAAAGCAGTGAACGAAAGGATTGGAGGAGGAAAGATTCTAGCAGTCAGACCAAGGCAAGTAAAAGAATATGAAATTACACTGATAAACAGGGAGGCGTGCGATGGATTAGATGAAGGATTAATGATAAAAGGAAAACTGTGTGAGATTCGACAACTGAAAACAAGGGAGTATGTGGTTTCTTTCATACATTTGCCAGCCTATATTGAGGACTCTGACATTTTAATTAAATTACAAAATTGGGGCGTAACACCTGTTTCAGACATCATAAGAAGAATGTATCCAGGCACAGACATTGCGGATGGTACAAGGTACCTAAGGGTGAAATTTCCTAAAGAAGTAGTGTCTCTGCCATACAGTACAAAGTTTGATACGGAGGAGGGAACACAGTATTTCAGGATCATGCATGATCGTCAGGTTAAAACCTGTCGATTGTGCATGAATCCGGGACATGTGTTCAAAGACTGTCCAGATTTTAAATGTCATCAGTGCAATGGCCAGGGTCATTACGCAAGGGATTGCGATGCAATTAAGTGCCCGGATTGCAGAAAGGTGATCATAAGATGTGAGTGTTGGATGGAGAATGAAATTCAAAATAAAGAGTCAGAAGGTGTAGGAGGGCGAATGTCAAAAGAAACTGAATTACAAAATGGTGGAGAGAATGAGGAAGAGGATGGTGTGAATAAAGAGGCTATTGTGGAAAATAAGAAGGAATTGGAAGAGAAAAGGCTGGAAGGAGAAATGGACAAAGGAATATTGACATCACAGGAAGTAACACAAGGGGTATTGGAGGAAATGGAGAACCAAGGATTAAAAGAAAAGGAGGAGGAAATGCAAGAGATAACTGAAGAGGAGAAAGAAATGGAATTGGAAGAGAAAAGGCTGGAAGGAGAAATGGACAAAGGAATATTGACATCACAGGAAGTAACACAAGGGGCATTGGAGGAAATGGAGAACCAAGGACTAAAAGAAAAGGAGGAGGAAATGCAAGAGATAACTGAAGAGGAGAAAGGAGTGGACAGAATGGATGATAGAAAGGACAAAAGGGTGACATTAAGAAGGAGAACCCTTAAGGTAATACCAAATGTGAATGTGGCCAGAAAAAAAAGACATTTTAGGGAAAAATACAATAAGGGGAAACATTTGTTTGAGAATAAATTTCAAGTGTTGAGGGAAGATGAGGAGGAGGAGGTAGACTAAGAATACAATGTTTGGTTTAAATTTGTATTATTATTTATTATTATAATGTTTTTATACATTGTATCATGGTATGCTAATGCCTTAATTGTATTTCAAAAAGAAAAATGGAGATAAAAGGTTATTTATTGAATGTAAAGTGAAATAAATGTGTTTGGTGTTTAGAGAAATGGCTTTTATCAAACCTGTGGCAAATAATTATTGTTTTTGTTTGTTATGCTTCTGTGGAAAATGTGTACAATGTTTTTAATGAAATATTTTAAATTTGTTAATAAAAAAAAAAAAAAAAAAAAAAAAAAAAAAAAAAAATCTCGTCTGATCTCGGAAGCTAAGCAGGTTTGGGCCTGGTTAGTACTTGGATGGGAGACCGCCTGGGAATACCAGGTGCTGTAAGCTTTTTGGAAATTTTTCACTTAGTATATAATAATTTGGCAAAAAAATAGAGTCAATGCCCGATCTCTGAATCTTAGCAGGTTTGGGCCTGGTTAGTACATGGATGGGAGACTGCCTGTTAATACCAGGTGCTGTAAGCTTTTTGGACATTTTTCACTTAGTATATAATAATTTTGCCAAAAAATAGAGTCAATGCCCGATCTCTGAATCTTAGCAGGTTTAGGTCTGGTTAGTACTTTGATGAGAGACTGCCTAGGAATACCAGGTGCTTTAAGCTTTTGGGCTTTCTTTCCTACTTATATAATGTACTGGCGATAAGATTGGCTGCTCTTTAAATAGCCCTCTCTTTGCAGCAGACTTCGCTTACGGCCATACCAACCTGGCTATGCCCGATCTCGTCTGATCTCGGAAGCTAAGCAGGTTTGGGCCTGGTTAGTACTTGGATGGGAGACCGCCTGGGAATACCAGGTGCTGTAAGCTTTTTGGACATTTTTCACTTAGTTTATAATAATTTTGCCAAAAAATAGAGTCAATGCCCGATCTCTGAATCTTAGCAGGTTTAGGTCTGGTTAGTACTTTGATGAGAGACTGCCTAGGAATACCAGGTGCTTTAAGCTTTTGGGTTTTCTTTCCTACTTCCTACTAGAGTCAATGCCCGACCTCTGAATCTTAGCAGGTTTGGGCCTGGTTAGTACTTGGATGGGAGACCGCCTGGGAATACCAGGTGCTGTAAGCTTTTTGGAAATTTTTCACTTAGTATATAATAATTTTGCCAAAAAATAGAGTCAATGCCCGATCTCTGAATCTTAGCAGGTTTGGGCCTGGTTAGTACATGGATGGGAGACTGCCTGGGAATACCAGGTGCTTTAATCTTTTTGGAAAATTTCACGAATTATATAATAATCTTTCATTAAAAAAAAAAAAAAAAAAAAAAAAAGAGTCAATGCCCGATCTCTGAATCTTAGCAGGTTTAGGTCTGGTTAGTACTTTGATGAGAGACTGCCTAGGAATACCAGGTGCTTTAAGCTTTTGGGTTTTCTTTCCTACTTATATAATGTACTGGCGATAAGATTGGCTGGCCTTTAAATAGCCCTCTCTTTGCAACAGACTTCGCTTACGGCCATACCAACCTGGCTATGCCCGATCTCGTCTGATCTCGGAAGCTAAGCAGGTTTGGGCCTGGTTAGTACTTGGATGGGAGACCACCTGGGAATACCAGGTGCTGTAAGCTTTTTGGAAATTTTTCACTTAGTATATAATAATTTTGCCAAAAAATAGAGTCAATGCCGGATCTCTGAATCTTAGCAGGTTTGGGCCTGGTTAGTACATGGATGGGAGACTGCCTCTTAATACCAGGTGCTGTAAGCTTTTTGGACATTTTTCACTTAGTATATAATAATTTTGCCAAAAAATAGAGTCAATGCCCGATCTCTGAATATTTGCAGCTGTGGGCCTGGTTAGTACATGGATGGGAGACTGCCTGGGAATACCAGGTGCTTTAATCTTTTTGGAAAATTTCACGAATTATATAATAATCTTTCATTAAAAAAAAAAAAAAAAAAAAAAAAAAAAAAAAAAAAAAAAAAAAGAGTCAATGCCCGATCTCTGAATCTTAGCAGGTTTAGGTCTGGTTAGTACTTTGATGAGAAACTGCCTAGGAATACCAGGTGCTTTAAGCTTTTGGGCTTTCTTTCCTACTTATATAATGTACTGGCGATAAGATTGGCTGCTCTTTAAATAGCCCTCTCTTTGCAGCAGACTTCGCTTACAGCCATGCCAACCTGGCTTTGGCCGATCTCGTCTGATCTCGGAAGCTAAGCAGCTTTGGTCCTGGTTAGTACTTGGATGGGAGACCGCCTGGGAATACCAGGTGCTGTAAGCTTTTTGGACATTTTTCACTTAGTTTATAATAATTTTGCCATAAAATAGAGTCAATGCCCGATCTCTGAATCTTAGCAGGTTTAGGTCTGGTTAGTACTTTGATGAGAGACTGCCTAGGAATACCAGGTGCTTTAAGTTTTTGGGTTTTCTTTCCTACTTATATAATGTACTGGCGATAAGATTGGCTGGTCTTTAAATAGCCCTCTCTTTGCAGCAAACTTCGCTTACGGCCAAACCAACCTGGCAACGCTAGTGAGCCACACAGGAAGTGAGTTGGCAGTTTGTAGTAGGCAGTAGGTGAGAGAGGCTCACCTTGTGTTTTTTGTTTTGTTTTATCTGCGTAAAGATTTATTTCTTTTGCAACTTATTGATTTTTGTTTGTTATAGTTTTTATACTTCCCAGCAGCAGTTTGCTGTCTGGGGAGAAATTTTTCTTTTGTTTGAAAAATGGATGGATTACATGGCAAAGAAGTGGACATGGCAGGAGGAAGACGAGTGCTAACAGACAAAGAAATGGATAAAGAACAACGAGATGGACAAGGACGAATGGATTATAACAAGAGGATTTACTCTAAAGAGGCTACAGTAATTGTTGACATGGCGGATCAGAGAGATGCAAGAGCAGAGGACATTATCAAAGCAGTGAACGAAAGGATTGGAGGAGGAAAGATTCTAGCAGTCAGACCAAGGCAAGTAAAAGAATATGAAATTACACTGATAAACAGGGAGGCGTGCGATGGATTAGATGAAGGATTAATGATAAAAGGAAAACTGTGTGAGATTCGACAACTGAAAACAAGGGAGTATGTGGTTTCTTTCATACATTTGCCAGCCTATATTGAGGACTCTGACATTTTAATTAAATTACAAAATTGGGGCGTAACACCTGTTTCAGACATCATAAGAAGAATGTATCCAGGCACAGACATTGCGGATGGTACAAGGTACCTAAGGGTGAAATTTCCTAAAGAAGTAGTGTCTCTGCCATACAGTACAAAGTTTGATACGGAGGAGGGAACACAGTATTTCAGGATCATGCATGATCGTCAGGTTAAAACCTGTCGATTGTGCATGAATCCGGGACATGTGTTCAAAGACTGTCCAGATTTTAAATGTCATCAGTGCAATGGCCAGGGTCATTACGCAAGGGATTGCGATGCAATTAAGTGCCCGGATTGCAGAAAGGTGATCATAAGATGTGAGTGTTGGATGGAGAATGAAATTCAAAATAAAGAGTCAGAAGGTGTAGGAGGGCGAATGTCAAAAGAAACTGAATTACAAAATGGTGGAGAGAATGAGGAAGAGGATGGTGTGAATAAAGAGGCTATTGTGGAAAATAAGAAGGAATTGGAAGAGAAAAGGCTGGAAGGAGAAATGGACAAAGGAATATTGACATCACAGGAAGTAACACAAGGGGTATTGGAGGAAATGGAGAACCAAGGATTAAAAGAAAAGGAGGAGGAAATGCAAGAGATAACTGAAGAGGAGAAAGAAATGGAATTGGAAGAGAAAAGGCTGGAAGGAGAAATGGACAAAGGAATATTGACATCACAGGAAGTAACACAAGGGGCATTGGAGGAAATGGAGAACCAAGGACTAAAAGAAAAGGAGGAGGAAATGCAAGAGATAACTGAAGAGGAGAAAGGAGTGGACAGAATGGATGATAGAAAGGACAAAAGGGTGACATTAAGAAGGAGAACCCTTAAGGTAATACCAAATGTGAATGTGGCCAGAAAAAAAAGACATTTTAGGGAAAAATACAATAAGGGGAAACATTTGTTTGAGAATAAATTTCAAGTGTTGAGGGAAGATGAGGAGGAGGAGGTAGACTAAGAATACAATGTTTGGTTTAAATTTGTATTATTATTTATTATTATAATGTTTTTATACATTGTATCATGGTATGCTAATGCCTTAATTGTATTTCAAAAAGAAAAATGGAGATAAAAGGTTATTTATTGAATGTAAAGTGAAATAAATGTGTTTGGTGTTTAGAGAAATGGCTTTTATCAAACCTGTGGCAAATAATTATTGTTTTTGTTTGTTATGCTTCTGTGGAAAATGTGTACAATGTTTTTAATGAAATATTTTAAATTTGTTAATAAAAAAAAAAAAAAAAAAAAAAATCTCGTCTGATCTCGGAAGCTAAGCAGGTTTGGGCCTGGTTAGTACTTGGATGGGAGACCGCCTGGGAATACCAGGTGCTGTAAGCTTTTTGGAAATTTTTCACTTAGTATATAATAATTTGGCAAAAAAATAGAGTCAATGCCCGATCTCTGAATCTTAGCAGGTTTGGGCCTGGTTAGTACATGGATGGGAGACTGCCTGTTAATACCAGGTGCTGTAAGCTTTTTGGACATTTTTCACTTAGTATATAATAATTTTGCCAAAAAATAGAGTCAATGCCCGATCTCTGAATCTTAGCAGGTTTAGGTCTGGTTAGTACTTTGATGAGAGACTGCCTAGGAATACCAGGTGCTTTAAGCTTTTGGGCTTTCTTTCCTACTTATATAATGTACTGGCGATAAGATTGGCTGCTCTTTAAATAGCCCTCTCTTTGCAGCAGACTTCGCTTACGGCCATACCAACCTGGCTATGCCCGATCTCGTCTGATCTCGGAAGCTAAGCAGGTTTGGGCCTGGTTAGTACTTGGATGGGAGACCGCCTGGGAATACCAGGTGCTGTAAGCTTTTTGGACATTTTTCACTTAGTTTATAATAATTTTGCCAAAAAATAGAGTCAATGCCCGATCTCTGAATCTTAGCAGGTTTAGGTCTGGTTAGTACTTTGATGAGAGACTGCCTAGGAATACCAGGTGCTTTAAGCTTTTGGGTTTTCTTTCCTACTTCCTACTAGAGTCAATGCCCGACCTCTGAATCTTAGCAGGTTTGGGCCTGGTTAGTACTTGGATGGGAGACCGCCTGGGAATACCAGGTGCTGTAAGCTTTTTGGAAATTTTTCACTTAGTATATAATAATTTTGCCAAAAAATAGAGTCAATGCCCGATCTCTGAATCTTAGCAGGTTTGGGCCTGGTTAGTACATGGATGGGAGACTGCCTGGGAATACCAGGTGCTTTAATCTTTTTGGAAAATTTCACGAATTATATAATAATCTTTCATTAAAAAAAAAAAAAAAAAAAAAAGAGTCAATGCCCGATCTCTGAATCTTAGCAGGTTTAGGTCTGGTTAGTACTTTGATGAGAGACTGCCTAGGAATACCAGGTGCTTTAAGCTTTTGGGTTTTCTTTCCTACTTATATAATGTACTGGCGATAAGATTGGCTGCTCTTTAAATAGCCCTCTCTTTGCAGAGGACTTCGCTTACCGCCATACCAACCTGGCTATGCCCGATCTCGTCTGATCTCGGAAGCTAAGCAGGTTTGGGCCTGGTTAGTACTTGGATGGGAGACCGCCTGGGAATACCAGGTACTGTAAGCTTTTTGGAAATTTTTCACTTAGTTTATAATAATTTTGCCAAAAAATAGAGTCAATGCCCGATTTCTGAATCTTAGCAGGTTTAGGTCTGGTTAGTACTTTGATGAGAGACTGCCTAGGAATACCAGGTGCTTTAAGCTTTTGGGTTTTCTTTCCTACTTATATAATGTACTGGCGATAAGATTGGCTGGTCTTTAAATAGCCCTCTCATTGCAGCAGACTTCGCTTACGGCCATACCAACCTGGCTATGCCCGATCTCGTCTGATCTCGGAAGCTAAGCAGGTTTGGGCCTGGTTAGTACTTGGATGGGAGACCGCCTGGGAATACCAGGTGCTGTAAGCTTTTTGGAAATTTTTCACTTAGTATATAATAATTTTGCCAAAAAATAGAGTCAATGCCGGATCTCTGAATCTTAGCAGGTTTGGGCCTGGTTAGTACATGGATGGGAGACTGCCTGTTAATACCAGGTGCTGTAAGCTTTTTGGACATTTTTCACTTAGTATATAATAATTTTGCCAAAAAATAGAGTCAATGCCCGATCTCTGAATATTTGCAGCTTTGGGCGTGGTTAGTACATGGATGGGAGACTGCCTGGGAATACCAGGTGCTTTAATCTTTTTGGAAAATTTCACGAATTATATAATAATCTTTCATTAAAAAAAAAAAAAAAAAAAAAAAGAGTCAATGCCCGATCTCTGAATCTTAGCAGGTTTAGGTCTGGTTAGTACTTTGATGAGAGACTGCCTAGGAATACCAGGTGCTTTAAGCTTTTGGGTTTTCTTTCCTACTTATATAATGTACTGGCGATAAGATTGGCTGGTCTTTAAATAGCCCTCTCTTTGCAACAGACTTCGCTTACGGCCATACCAACCTGGCTATGCCCGATCTCGTCTGATCTCGGAAGCTAAGCAGGTTTGGGCCTGGTTAGTACTTGGATGGGAGACCGCCTGGGAATACCAGGTGCTGTAAGCTTTTTGGAAATTTTTCACTTAGTATATAATAATTTTGCCAAAAAATAGAGTCAATGCCGGATCTCTGAATCTTAGCAGGTTTGGGCCTGGTTAGTACATGGATGGGAGACTGCCTCTTAATACCAGGTGCTGTAAGCTTTTTGGACATTTTTCACTTAGTATATAATAATTTTGCCAAAAAATAGAGTCAATGCCCGATCTCTGAATATTTGCAGCTGTGGGCCTGGTTAGTACATGGATGGGAGACTGCCTGGGAATACCAGGTGCTTTAATCTTTTTGGAAAATTTCACGAATTATATAATAATCTTTCATTAAAAAAAAAAAAAAAAAAAAGAGTCAATGCCCGATCTCTGAATCTTAGCAGGTTTAGGTCTGGTTAGTACTTTGATGAGAGACTGCCCAGGAATACCAGGTGCTTTAAGCTTTTGGGCTTTCTTTCCTACTTATATAATGTACTGGCGATAAGATTGGCTGCTCTTTAAATAGCCCTCTCTTTGCAGCAGACTTCGCTTACAGCCATGCCAACCTGGCTTTGGCCGATCTCGTCTGATCTCGGAAGCTAAGCAGGTTTGGTCCTGGTTAGTACTTGGATGGGAGACCGCCTGGGAATACCAGGTGCTGTAAGCTTTTTGGACATTTTTCACTTAGTTTATAATAATTTTGCCATAAAATAGAGTCAATGCCCGATCTCTGAATCTTAGCAGGTTTAGGTCTGGTTAGTACTTTGATGAGAGACTGCCTAGGAATACCAGGTGCTTTAAGTTTTTGGGTTTTCTTTCCTACTTATATAATGTACTGGCGATAAGATTGGCTGGTCTTTAAATAGCCCTCTCTTTGCAGCAAACTTCGCTTACGGCCAAACCAACCTGGCAACGCTAGTGAGCCACACAGGAAGTGAGTTGGCAGTTTGTAGTAGGCAGTAGGTGAGAGAGGCTCACCTTGTGTTTTTTGTTTTGTTTTATCTGCGTAAAGATTTATTTCTTTTGCAACTTATTGATTTTTGTTTGTTTTAGTTTTTATACTTCCCAGCAGCAGTTTGCTGTCTGGGGAGAAATTTTTCTTTTGTTTGAAAAATGGATGGATTACATGGCAAAGAAGTGGACATGGCAGGAGGAAGACGAGTGCTAACAGACAAAGAAATGGATAAAGAACAACGAGATGGACAAGGACGAATGGATTATAACAAGAGGATTTACTCTAAAGAGGCTACAGTAATTGTTGACATGGCGGATCAGAGAGATGCAAGAGCAGAGGACATTATCAAAGCAGTGAACGAAAGGATTGGAGGAGGAAAGATTCTAGCAGTCAGACCAAGGCAAGTAAAAGAATATGAAATTACACTGATAAACAGGGAGGCGTGCGATGGATTAGATGAAGGATTAATGATAAAAGGAAAACTGTGTGAGATTCGACAACTGAAAACAAGGGAGTATGTGGTTTCTTTCATACATTTGCCAGCCTATATTGAGGACTCTGACATTTTAATTAAATTACAAAATTGGGGCGTAACACCTGTTTCAGACATCATAAGAAGAATGTATCCAGGCACAGACATTGCGGATGGTACAAGGTACCTAAGGGTGAAATTTCCTAAAGAAGTAGTGTCTCTGCCATACAGTACAAAGTTTGATACGGAGGAGGGAACACAGTATTTCAGGATCATGCATGATCGTCAGGTTAAAACCTGTCGATTGTGCATGAATCCGGGACATGTGTTCAAAGACTGTCCAGATTTTAAATGTCATCAGTGCAATGGCCAGGGTCATTACGCAAGGGATTGCGATGCAATTAAGTGCCCGGATTGCAGAAAGGTGATCATAAGATGTGAGTGTTGGATGGAGAATGAAATTCAAAATAAAGAGTCAGAAGGTGTAGGAGGGCGAATGTCAAAAGAAACTGAATTACAAAATGGTGGAGAGAATGAGGAAGAGGATGGTGTGAATAAAGAGGCTATTGTGGAAAATAAGAAGGAATTGGAAGAGAAAAGGCTGGAAGGAGAAATGGACAAAGGAATATTGACATCACAGGAAGTAACACAAGGGGTATTGGAGGAAATGGAGAACCAAGGATTAAAAGAAAAGGAGGAGGAAATGCAAGAGATAACTGAAGAGGAGAAAGAAATGGAATTGGAAGAGAAAAGGCTGGAAGGAGAAATGGACAAAGGAATATTGACATCACAGGAAGTAACACAAGGGGCATTGGAGGAAATGGAGAACCAAGGACTAAAAGAAAAGGAGGAGGAAATGCAAGAGATAACTGAAGAGGAGAAAGGAGTGGACAGAATGGATGATAGAAAGGACAAAAGGGTGACATTAAGAAGGAGAACCCTTAAGGTAATACCAAATGTGAATGTGGCCAGAAAAAAAAGACATTTTAGGGAAAAATACAATAAGGGGAAACATTTGTTTGAGAATAAATTTCAAGTGTTGAGGGAAGATGAGGAGGAGGAGGTAGACTAAGAATACAATGTTTGGTTTAAATTTGTATTATTATTTATTATTATAATGTTTTTATACATTGTATCATGGTATGCTAATGCCTTAATTGTATTTCAAAAAGAAAAATGGAGATAAAAGGTTATTTATTGAATGTAAAGTGAAATAAATGTGTTTGGTGTTTAGAGAAATGGCTTTTATCAAACCTGTGGCAAATAATTATTGTTTTTGTTTGTTATGCTTCTGTGGAAAATGTGTACAATGTTTTTAATGAAATATTTTAAATTTGTTAATAAAAAAAAAAAAAAAAAAAAAAAAAAAAATCTCGTCTGATCTCGGAAGCTAAGCAGGTTTGGGCCTGGTTAGTACTTGGATGGGAGACCGCCTGGGAATACCAGGTGCTGTAAGCTTTTTGGAAATTTTTCACTTAGTATATAATAATTTGGCAAAAAAATAGAGTCAATGCCCGATCTCTGAATCTTAGCAGGTTTGGGCCTGGTTAGTACATGGATGGGAGACTGCCTGTTAATACCAGGTGCTGTAAGCTTTTTGGACATTTTTCACTTAGTATATAATAATTTTGCCAAAAAATAGAGTCAATGCCCGATCTCTGAATCTTAGCAGGTTTAGGTCTGGTTAGTACTTTGATGAGAGACTGCCTAGGAATACCAGGTGCTTTAAGCTTTTGGGCTTTCTTTCCTACTTATATAATGTACTGGCGATAAGATTGGCTGCTCTTTAAATAGCCCTCTCTTTGCAGCAGACTTCGCTTACGGCCATACCAACCTGGCTATGCCCGATCTCGTCTGATCTCGGAAGCTAAGCAGGTTTGGGCCTGGTTAGTACTTGGATGGGAGACCGCCTGGGAATACCAGGTGCTGTAAGCTTTTTGGACATTTTTCACTTAGTTTATAATAATTTTGCCAAAAAATAGAGTCAATGCCCGATCTCTGAATCTTAGCAGGTTTAGGTCTGGTTAGTACTTTGATGAGAGACTGCCTAGGAATACCAGGTGCTTTAAGCTTTTGGGCTTTCTTTCCTACTTATATAATGTACTGGCGATAAGATTGGCTGCTCTTTAAATAGCCCTCTCTTTGCAGCAGACTTCGCTTACGGCCATACCAACCTGGCTATGCCCGATCTCGTCTGATCTCGGAAGCTAAGCAGGTTTGGGCCTGGTTAGTACTTGGATGGGAGACCGCCTGGGAATACCAGGTGCTGTAAGCTTTTTGGAAATTTTTCACTTAGTATATAATAATTTGGCAAAAAAATAGAGTCAATGCCCGATCTCTGAATCTTAGCAGGTTTGGGCCTGGTTAGTACATGGATGGGAGACTGCCTGTTAATACCAGGTGCTGTAAGCTTTTTGGACATTTTTCACTTAGTATATAATAATTTTGCCAAAAAATAGAGTCAATGCCCGATCTCTGAATCTTAGCAGGTTTAGGTCTGGTTAGTACTTTGATGAGAGACTGCCTAGGAATACCAGGTGCTTTAAGCTTTTGGGTTTTCTTTCCTACTTATATAATGTACTGGCGATAAGATTGGCTGCTCTTTAAATAGCCCTCTCTTTGCAGCAGACTTCGCTTACCGCCATACCAACCTGGCTATGCCCGATCTCGTCTGATCTCGGAAGCTAAGCAGGTTTGGGCCTGGTTAGTACTTGGATGGGAGACCGCCTGGGAATACCAGGTACTGTAAGCTTTTTGGAAATTTTTCACTTAGTTTATAATAATTTTGCCAAAAAATAGAGTCAATGCCCGATTTCTGAATCTTAGCAGGTTTAGGTCTGGTTAGTACTTTGATGAGAGACTGCCTAGGAATACCAGGTGCTTTAAGCTTTTGGGTTTTCTTTCCTACTTATATAATGTACTGGCGATAAGATTGGCTGGTCTTTAAATAGCCCTCTCATTGCAGCAGACTTCGCTTACGGCCATACCAACCTGGCTATGCCCGATCTCGTCTGATCTCGGAAGCTAAGCAGGTTTGGGCCTGGTTAGTACTTGGATGGGAGACCGCCTGGGAATACCAGGTGCTGTAAGCTTTTTGGAAATTTTTCACTTAGTATATAATAATTTTGCCAAAAAATAGAGTCAATGCCGGATCTCTGAATCTTAGCAGGTTTGGGCCTGGTTAGTACATGGATGGGAGACTGCCTGTTAATACCAGGTGCTGTAAGCTTTTTGGACATTTTTCACTTAGTATATAATAATTTTGCCAAAAAATAGAGTCAATGCCCGATCTCTGAATATTTGCAGCTTTGGGCGTGGTTAGTACATGGATGGGAGACTGCCTGGGAATACCAGGTGCTTTAATCTTTTTGGAAAATTTCACGAATTATATAATAATCTTTCATTAAAAAAAAAAAAAAAAAAAAAAAAAGAGTCAATGCCCGATCTCTGAATCTTAGCAGGTTTAGGTCTGGTTAGTACTTTGATGAGAGACTGCCTAGGAATACCAGGTGCTTTAAGCTTTTGGGTTTTCTTTCCTACTTATATAATGTACTGGCGATAAGATTGGCTGGTCTTTAAATAGCCCTCTCTTTGCAACAGACTTCGCTTACGGCCATACCAACCTGGCTATGCCCGATCTCGTCTGATCTCGGAAGCTAAGCAGGTTTGGGCCTGGTTAGTACTTGGATGGGACTGGTTAGTACTTGGATGGGAGACCGCCTGGGAATACCAGGTGCTGTAAGCTTTTTGGAAATTTTTCACTTAGTATATAATAATTTTGCCAAAAAATAGAGTCAATGCCGGATCTCTGAATCTTAGCAGGTTTGGGCCTGGTTAGTACATGGATGGGAGACTGCCTCTTAATACCAGGTGCTGTAAGCTTTTTGGACATTTTTCACTTAGTATATAATAATTTTGCCAAAAAATAGAGTCAATGCCCGATCTCTGAATATTTGCAGCTGTGGGCCTGGTTAGTACATGGATGGGAGACTGCCTGGGAATACCAGGTGCTTTAATCTTTTTGGAAAATTTCACGAATTATATAATAATCTTTCATTATAAAAAAAAAAAAAAAAAAAAAAAAAAAAAAAAAAAGAGTCAATGCCCGATCTCTGAATCTTAGCAGGTTTAGGTCTGGTTAGTACTTTGATGAGAAACTGCCTAGGAATACCAGGTGCTTTAAGCTTTTGGGCTTTCTTTCCTACTTATATAATGTACTGGCGATAAGATTGGCTGCTCTTTAAATAGCCCTCTCTTTGCAGCAGACTTCGCTTACAGCCATGCCAACCTGGCTTTGGCCGATCTCGTCTGATCTCGGAAGCTAAGCAGGTTTGGTCCTGGTTAGTACTTGGATGGGAGACCGCCTGGGAATACCAGGTGCTGTAAGCTTTTTGGACATTTTTCACTTAGTTTATAATAATTTTGCCATAAAATAGAGTCAATGCCCGATCTCTGAATCTTAGCAGGTTTAGGTCTGGTTAGTACTTTGATGAGAGACTGCCTAGGAATACCAGGTGCTTTAAGTTTTTGGGTTTTCTTTCCTACTTATATAATGTACTGGCGATAAGATTGGCTGGTCTTTAAATAGCCCTCTCTTTGCAGCAAACTTCGCTTACGGCCAAACCAACCTGGCAACGCTAGTGAGCCACACAGGAAGTGAGTTGGCAGTTTGTAGTAGGCAGTAGGTGAGAGAGGCTCACCTTGTGTTTTTTGTTTTGTTTTATCTGCGTAAAGATTTATTTCTTTTGCAACTTATTGATTTTTGTTTGTTATAGTTTTTATACTTCCCAGCAGCAGTTTGCTGTCTGGGGAGAAATTTTTCTTTTGTTTGAAAAATGGATGGATTACATGGCAAAGAAGTGGACATGGCAGGAGGAAGACGAGTGCTAACAGACAAAGAAATGGATAAAGAACAACGAGATGGACAAGGACGAATGGATTATAACAAGAGGATTTACTCTAAAGAGGCTACAGTAATTGTTGACATGGCGGATCAGAGAGATGCAAGAGCAGAGGACATTATCAAAGCAGTGAACGAAAGGATTGGAGGAGGAAAGATTCTAGCAGTCAGACCAAGGCAAGTAAAAGAATATGAAATTACACTGATAAACAGGGAGGCGTGCGATGGATTAGATGAAGGATTAATGATAAAAGGAAAACTGTGTGAGATTCGACAACTGAAAACAAGGGAGTATGTGGTTTCTTTCATACATTTGCCAGCCTATATTGAGGACTCTGACATTTTAATTAAATTACAAAATTGGGGCGTAACACCTGTTTCAGACATCATAAGAAGAATGTATCCAGGCACAGACATTGCGGATGGTACAAGGTACCTAAGGGTGAAATTTCCTAAAGAAGTAGTGTCTCTGCCATACAGTACAAAGTTTGATACGGAGGAGGGAACACAGTATTTCAGGATCATGCATGATCGTCAGGTTAAAACCTGTCGATTGTGCATGAATCCGGGACATGTGTTCAAAGACTGTCCAGATTTTAAATGTCATCAGTGCAATGGCCAGGGTCATTACGCAAGGGATTGCGATGCAATTAAGTGCCCGGATTGCAGAAAGGTGATCATAAGATGTGAGTGTTGGATGGAGAATGAAATTCAAAATAAAGAGTCAGAAGGTGTAGGAGGGCGAATGTCAAAAGAAACTGAATTACAAAATGGTGGAGAGAATGAGGAAGAGGATGGTGTGAATAAAGAGGCTATTGTGGAAAATAAGAAGGAATTGGAAGAGAAAAGGCTGGAAGGAGAAATGGACAAAGGAATATTGACATCACAGGAAGTAACACAAGGGGTATTGGAGGAAATGGAGAACCAAGGATTAAAAGAAAAGGAGGAGGAAATGCAAGAGATAACTGAAGAGGAGAAAGAAATGGAATTGGAAGAGAAAAGGCTGGAAGGAGAAATGGACAAAGGAATATTGACATCACAGGAAGTAACACAAGGGGCATTGGAGGAAATGGAGAACCAAGGACTAAAAGAAAAGGAGGAGGAAATGCAAGAGATAACTGAAGAGGAGAAAGGAGTGGACAGAATGGATGATAGAAAGGACAAAAGGGTGACATTAAGAAGGAGAACCCTTAAGGTAATACCAAATGTGAATGTGGCCAGAAAAAAAAGACATTTTAGGGAAAAATACAATAAGGGGAAACATTTGTTTGAGAATAAATTTCAAGTGTTGAGGGAAGATGAGGAGGAGGAGGTAGACTAAGAATACAATGTTTGGTTTAAATTTGTATTATTATTTATTATTATAATGTTTTTATACATTGTATCATGGTATGCTAATGCCTTAATTGTATTTCAAAAAGAAAAATGGAGATAAAAGGTTATTTATTGAATGTAAAGTGAAATAAATGTGTTTGGTGTTTAGAGAAATGGCTTTTATCAAACCTGTGGCAAATAATTATTGTTTTTGTTTGTTATGCTTCTGTGGAAAATGTGTACAATGTTTTTAATGAAATATTTTAAATTTGTTAATAAAAAAAAAAAAAAATAAAAAAAAAAAAAAAAAAAATCTCGTCTGATCTCGGAAGCTAAGCAGGTTTGGGCCTGGTTAGTACTTGGATGGGAGACCGCCTGGGAATACCAGGTGCTGTAAGCTTTTTGGAAATTTTTCACTTAGTATATAATAATTTGGCAAAAAAATAGAGTCAATGCCCGATCTCTGAATCTTAGCAGGTTTGGGCCTGGTTAGTACATGGATGGGAGACTGCCTGTTAATACCAGGTGCTGTAAGCTTTTTGGACATTTTTCACTTAGTATATAATAATTTTGCCAAAAAATAGAGTCAATGCCCGATCTCTGAATCTTAGCAGGTTTAGGTCTGGTTAGTACTTTGATGAGAGACTGCCTAGGAATACCAGGTGCTTTAAGCTTTTGGGCTTTCTTTCCTACTTATATAATGTACTGGCGATAAGATTGGCTGCTCTTTAAATAGCCCTCTCTTTGCAGCAGACTTCGCTTACGGCCATACCAACCTGGCTATGCCCGATCTCGTCTGATCTCGGAAGCTAAGCAGGTTTGGGCCTGGTTAGTACTTGGATGGGAGACCGCCTGGGAATACCAGGTGCTGTAAGCTTTTTGGACATTTTTCACTTAGTTTATAATAATTTTGCCAAAAAATAGAGTCAATGCCCGATCTCTGAATCTTAGCAGGTTTAGGTCTGGTTAGTACTTTGATGAGAGACTGCCTAGGAATACCAGGTGCTTTAAGCTTTTGGGTTTTCTTTCCTACTTCCTACTAGAGTCAATGCCCGACCTCTGAATCTTAGCAGGTTTGGGCCTGGTTAGTACTTGGATGGGAGACCGCCTGGGAATACCAGGTGCTGTAAGCTTTTTGGAAATTTTTCACTTAGTATATAATAATTTTGCCAAAAAATAGAGTCAATGCCCGATCTCTGAATCTTAGCAGGTTTGGGCCTGGTTAGTACATGGATGGGAGACTGCCTGGGAATACCAGGTGCTTTAATCTTTTTGGAAAATTTCACGAATTATATAATAATCTTTCATTAAAAAAAAAAAAAAAAAAAAAAAGAGTCAATGCCCGATCTCTGAATCTTAGCAGGTTTAGGTCTGGTTAGTACTTTGATGAGAGACTGCCTAGGAATACCAGGTGCTTTAAGCTTTTGGGTTTTCTTTCCTACTTATATAATGTACTGGCGATAAGATTGGCTGCTCTTTAAATAGCCCTCTCTTTGCAGAGGACTTCGCTTACCGCCATACCAACCTGGCTATGCCCGATCTCGTCTGATCTCGGAAGCTAAGCAGGTTTGGGCCTGGTTAGTACTTGGATGGGAGACCGCCTGGGAATACCAGGTACTGTAAGCTTTTTGGAAATTTTTCACTTAGTTTATAATAATTTTGCCAAAAAATAGAGTCAATGCCCGATTTCTGAATCTTAGCAGGTTTAGGTCTGGTTAGTACTTTGATGAGAGACTGCCTAGGAATACCAGGTGCTTTAAGCTTTTGGGTTTTCTTTCCTACTTATATAATGTACTGGCGATAAGATTGGCTGGTCTTTAAATAGCCCTCTCATTGCAGCAGACTTCGCTTACGGCCATACCAACCTGGCTATGCCCGATCTCGTCTGATCTCGGAAGCTAAGCAGGTTTGGGCCTGGTTAGTACTTGGATGGGAGACCGCCTGGGAATACCAGGTGCTGTAAGCTTTTTGGAAATTTTTCACTTAGTATATAATAATTTTGCCAAAAAATAGAGTCAATGCCGGATCTCTGAATCTTAGCAGGTTTGGGCCTGGTTAGTACATGGATGGGAGACTGCCTGTTAATACCAGGTGCTGTAAGCTTTTTGGACATTTTTCACTTAGTATATAATAATTTTGCCAAAAAATAGAGTCAATGCCCGATCTCTGAATATTTGCAGCTTTGGGCGTGGTTAGTACATGGATGGGAGACTGCCTGGGAATACCAGGTGCTTTAATCTTTTTGGAAAATTTCACGAATTATATAATAATCTTTCATTAAAAAAAAAAAAAAAAAAAAAAAGAGTCAATGCCCGATCTCTGAATCTTAGCAGGTTTAGGTCTGGTTAGTACTTTGATGAGAGACTGCCTAGGAATACCAGGTGCTGTAAGCTTTTTGGACATTTTTCACTTAGTATATAATAATTTTGCCAAAAAATAGAGTCAATGCCCGATCTCTGAATATTTGCAGGTTTGGGCCTGGTTAGTACATGGATGGGAGACTGCCTGGGAATACCAGGTGCTTTAATCTTTTTGGAAAATTTCACGAATTATATAATAATCTTTCATTAAAAAAAAAAAAAAAAAAAAAAAGAGTCAATGCCCGATCTCTGAATCTTAGCAGGTTTAGGTCTGGTTAGTACTTTGATGAGAGACTGCCTAGGAATACCAGGTGCTGTAAGCTTTTTGGACATTTTTCACTTAGTATATAATAATTTTGCCAAAAAATAGAGTCAATGCCCGATCTCTGAATATTTGCAGGTTTGGGCCTGGTTAGTACTTTGATGAGAGACTGCCTAGGAATACAAGGTGCTTTAAGCTTTTGGGCTTTCTTTCCTACTTATATAATGTACTGGCGATAAGATTGGCTGCTCTTTAAATAGCCCTCTCTTTGCAGCAGACTTCGCTTACGGCCATACCAACCTGGCTATTCCCTGAGTTGGTACGATCCAGGAAGTGTGAGGTGGCAGTTTGGGAGGGAAAGGCTCTCCCCTATTTTTTGTTTTATTGTGTTTTCTTTTGATAATTACTTAAAGTTTATAAGTTCAATTTATTTATTTTTTTGTTTAAACCTCAGACAGTTTTACTGTCTGAGGTTTTATTTTTTTCAAAATGACGGATATTACAGTTACTGAACCGGAACGGATATTAGACCAAGAGACTGAGGACAACGACTACACTGAAAGAAACAAAGAAATGGACAACGGAAAGGTTAAAGATGACAAAGAAACATGGGCAATGGTTGCCACAAGGAGAAAGAAGAATGGAATGGATGCAAGGAGTAGAGGAACAGAAGAGCTATATACAAGTCAAGGTAAACAAACAAGAGATTATACTGATGGAAGACGAGAAGCAGTTCAAAGAAATGAGACAATGAAAAAGATAAAAAGCCAATCGAAATATCAGAGAGACTACAAAAAAGAAGCAACGCTAACTATGACTGTTAATGATCCAGAGAAAATATCTGTGATGATGATAATAAAGGCAGTGGAAGAGAAAACTGGATTTGGAAAGCTGTATGGACTGAGGAAAAAAAGTAATTTTGACTATGAACTAACCATGGAGAATGAGATGGATTGTGACAAGCTAGTAGATGGACTACTGATTGATGGACAGTTTTGTGAGATCAAAAAACTATGCAAAACTGAAAGAATGGTCTCTTTTTTGCTTTTGCCAAATTACATAAAAGATGATGAAATCATTCAAAAACTGGTGGATTGGGGAGTAAATCCTATTCTCCCTTTAAGAAGGAGATATTATCCTGGCACCACTGTTGCGGATGGAACAAGGTTTTTAAGAGTAAGATTCCCACAGGACATTGTGACTCTGCCATACAATGTGAGATTTGACACAGAGGAGGGACCAAAATACTTCAGGGTAATTCATGACGGCCAGCTAAAGACTTGCAGAATATGTGCAAGCACAGAGCATGAAAAAAAGGACTGTCCTCAATATACCTGCAGAGAATGTCTGGAACAGGGGCATTTTGCGCGGGACTGCCAAGCCCCACGGTGCAAAAGCTGTGAAAAGACATGGATGAGGTGTACATGTGAATCTGAAGAGGAGGACAATGCAGAAATGGAGATAGAGGTGCAGGAGCACATGGAGGAGACAAGCAGAAATAGAAGGAAAGATGAAACACAGGAGGTGAATGGGATTTCTGAGGATTTAAGTAAGCAAGGAAAGGAGGACTCCACGAGGAGAGAGGACAACGCAGATAAAGAAATTGAAGTGCATACAATGGAGACTGAGACACATCAAACTGTTGCTAATGATGGACAAATGAAAGAAAATGAATGTGCAACAACGAGTGAAATTGCAGCTGGGTGGAATAAAGAGGAGGTAAGCGATGAGGAAACTGATGAAATTAACCTTGAGCTTGAAAACAGAACAACGGACATTATGAACAGAAGACGTAAATTGATAACAGTATCAGAAATAAATATTAAACAAGTATTAAAGAAACAAAAGTTAAGAAGAGAAGACAGAGCAAGGCTAAATGAAGATAAAGTAGATCTAAATTCCTAGACATTAAGAGAGACCATATATAGATGATGGGTTGTTTTGGTTTGTGTTTTTTTTTTTTTTTTTTATTTCATTATGAGTAATTTATGTTTGGTCTCAATTAATGTTAGAGGGCTGTCATCTAAGCTGAAGTTTGAAAATATAATAAATTTAACAAAACAAAGTGATATTTTATGTATACAGGAGACTGGATGGAATGAAACAATAGTTAATGATTTTAAAAAATTTTGGGATGGAGAAATATGGTACAGTAATGATTTAAATAAGAAAAAAGGATTGGCAATACTAATTAGAAGGGGAGTAGTAGAATCAACGAATGTTTTATTTAAAGATAACAATGGAAGGATTTTAACTGTTAAAATTATGGATAGGGGAGAAGAAATAACAATATGTAATATACATGCTCCAAATGAAGATATGGAAAGAGTTACTTTTTTTAAAGAATTGAGTGTTTTGATTAATGGATGGAAGAATGTCATTGTTATAGGAGATTTTAATACTGTTTTAGAAAGAATAGATGTTGAAGATTTTATGGTGTATAGAGCTGATGTTGGAAGAAAAGAACTGAAATGTATGATGGCTGAACATAAATTTGTAGATGTATGGAGAGATAGAAACAGAGTCAAAAGAGAATATTCGAGAAGACAGTGGGTAAATACAATTTTAAAACAAAGCAGAATAGATTTCATTTTATGTGACAGAAGATTTGAGCATTTTATTTCAAAAGTTTTTTATAAAATGTATAGTGGGAGTGATCATGACTTTTTATATGTAATGATGGATTTTAGTGGAGTTGAAAGAGGACCAGGTGTATGGGTGGTTAATACACAGCTTTTAAAGAACGAATTGTATAAAATGGAAATGGAAAACCTAATTATTAATAGTGTAGATGATGTTTTATATGATGAAGCAATATGTGTGTGGTGGGACAATATAAAATCAGATATCAAAAGTTTTTCTATTGAATGTTCTAAGAAAATACAGAAAGCAAAAAGAGCTAAAGAAAGGGAACTAAATAAAGAATGGGAAAATGAAATGAAAAAGATAACTGAAGGAAATACGGATATTAGGAAAATAGTAATATTAGAAGAGAAAATTAAAAAAGTGGAAGAGGACAAATGTGTGGGTGCTAGAATAAGAAGTAAGATAAGAAATACAGTGGAAGGGGAAAGAAGTACAAAGTTTTTCTATGATGCAGAAAAGAATAGACAAAAAGCTGATTTAATAAAGAATGTTTCAATGCAAGGTAAAAATATAAAAGATAAAGAAGGGATTTTAAAAGAGGTCAAGGATTTTTATGGTGTTTTATTTAAGAAAAAGGGAGTTAATGAGGAAGATGAAGTATTTTTGTTAAATCAAATCAAAGTTAAAGTAAAAGAGGATGATAAAAAAATGTGTGATAGTGATATAACAGAAGAGGAGATAAATGAAGCTATAATGCAATTAAGTAATGGGAAAAGTCCTGGTTTAGATGGTTTATCATCTGAATTTTATAAGGTTTTTAAAGATGTTTTAATACCTATTTTGAAAGATCTTTTCATAGCCATTTTTAAGAATGGACAATTGAGTGAGAGTATGAAGAAGGGAATGATTAAAATAATTTATAAAAAGAAAGGGAATAAAGATGATTTACAAAATTACAGACCATTAAGTATGCTCAACACAGATTATAAAATATTGGCCAAGATTTTAGCGAATAGACTTAAAAAAGTAGTTCCCCACATCATTACAACTAATCAAGCATATGGCGTATTAGGAAGAGATATAGTGGATACAGTAACAAGCATTAGAGATTTAATTTGGTACATAAAAGAGAAAAAGAGTGATGGTTTTTTAATCAGTATAGATCTAGAAAAGGCATTTGACAGAGTTGAGCACAAATATTTATTTGATTTAATTCAACAGTTTGGTTTTGGTAATAATTTTATAAAGTGGATGAAATGTTTTTATACAGATATTTTTAGTTGTTTTAAAATAAATGGTTTTTTAACAGACTTCATAGGAATATCTAGATCTATAAGACAAGGATGTCCCTTATCAGCTTTATTATATACTTTAGTTGCTGAACCGTTAGGTTTAGCAATAAATGGAGAAAAAGAAATAAAAGGTTTTTTAATAGAAGACAATGTAATAGAACAAAAATTGTTTCAGTATGCAGATGATACTACTCTGATTTTAAAAGATTTTAATAGTGCTGAAAAGGCTATGGGAATTATTGATAAATACTGTCGAGGTTCGGGTGCAAAAGTAAATAAGGAAAAAACTGAATATATTAAGATTGGAAAAGTGGACATTTCAAAAAGAAATTGGCAGTTAAAAGAGCAAAAGAATAATATAAAAATTTTAGGCATTACACTTGGATCTGATGAAATTAAAACTAGAGAAATAAATTGGGATGAAACTGTAAACAAAATGGAAAAAAGATTAAATTTTTGGAAACAGAGAGTACTGTTTCTAAAAGGGAAGGTCCTTGTCTTGAATTCTCTTTTTTTATCCAAAATGTGGTATGTTTTAAGTGTTGTTAGTTTACCAATATGGGTATATAAGAGAATAAAAACTATGATTTTAAAGTTTCTTTGGGATGGTAAGCCATCTAAAATTGCATATAACACAATCATTGGAAAGGTGGAAGATGGAGGATTAGGACTAATAGATCCATGGCTGAGAATGAAAAGCATGAGAATTAAAACAGTAAAAAAGTTTTTTAACAAAGACAACATTCCATGGAAAAGTGTCATGAATTATGTTATTAATAAATGCGGACAAATAGGAGATGATTTTTTATGGATGGCTTTTAAGGATAATATGATAGAAAATATACCAGAGTTTTATAAAGAATTGTTGAGAAGCTGGAAAATGTTTTATGAAAATGTGTACGTAGAGATTAAAGGGAGAAAACAGTACCTGCAGCAACCCCTATTTTTAAATCAAAATAATAAAAGCAAAAAGCATATGTTTTATGAAAACTGGTACGCAGTAGGTTTTAGACAAGTAAAAGACATTTTATATGAAGTGAAACCTGGATTTTTACCTACACAAGCAATAATTGATTCACTTGAGGAAATAGAAGATATAGAAAACAAAGGGAAAATTGAAGAACAATATACAAAATTAAAATTAGCATTGCCAGAACATTGGATTAAAAATATTGAGGATAATGAAAAAGAAACCGAAAATGAAAAACCAAAGGTTTTTTTAAAAGCAGGGGATGATAAGATTGTTTTTAATGATTGTGTCATTAAGATGTTTTATACCTGTTTAAGTAAGACTGTTTTTGTAAAGCCTAAAGCAATAGAATATTGGGAAAAGTTATTTGACAATTTTGATGCTTCGAATATATGGAAAAATGTAAGATTGAATTTTAAAAGTCCGGTTTTGGAAAATTTTGATTTTTTATTAAGACACAATTGTGTGATGACAGAAATTATTTTAAGTAAAATTGGGTTAGCGCAAGATGAAATGTGCAAAGTGTGTTTGGAGAAAAAGGAAGGTGTATTACATTTATTTTTAAATTGCAGAAAGTTAAGTGATTTTATAAAAATGTTAAAAAAGATGGTATGTGATTTTCTGTATAATGACAAGATTACATTGGAAGAATGGGATACATTGCTTTTATTTGGCTTCAATGGAAGGACAAAAAATAACTATGCTCTAAATTTTATGTTAACGCTTGCAAGATTTGCAATATGGAGAAGGAGAAATATAATGAAACAAAAGAAAAAATAAATAGCGATAAAGTTATTATATAAACAGATCATGATGGAGGAAATACAAGTTTTATATGACTATTGCAAAATGCTTGAGAATATGGAAATGTTTGAAAAATGTTTTACAAGGAATAATCCATACATTGTTAAAACTTGGACTGGTTTTGAAGTTCTGTTACTGGAAGATGTTTAAATATTTGTGGTGATGTATTGTTAATGTTTTTATTTTGTGATTTTTAATAAATAAAAAAAAAAAAAAAAAAAAAATCTCGTCTGATCTCGGAAGCTAAGCAGGTTTGGGCCTGGTTAGTACTTGGATGGGAGACCGCCTGGGAATACCAGGTGCTGTAAGCTTTTTGGAAATTTTTCACTTAGTATATAATAATTTTGCCAAAAAATAGAGTCAATGCCGGATCTCTGAATCTTAGCAGGTTTGGGCCTGGTTAGTACATGGATGGGAGACTGCCTGTTAATACCAGGTGCTGTAAGCTTTTTGGACATTTTTCACTTAGTATATAATAATTTTGCCAAAAAATAGAGTCAATGCCCGATCTCTGAATATTTGCAGCTTTGGGCGTGGTTAGTACATGGATGGGAGACTGCCTGGGAATACCAGGTGCTTTAATCTTTTTGGAAAATTTCACGAATTATATAATAATCTTTCATTAAAAAAAAAAAAAAAAAAAAAAAAGAGTCAATGCCCGATCTCTGAATCTTAGCAGGTTTAGGTCTGGTTAGTACTTTGATGAGAGACTGCCTAGGAATACCAGGTGCTTTAAGCTTTTGGGTTTTCTTTCCTACTTATATAATGTACTGGCGATAAGATTGGCTGGTCTTTAAATAGCCCTCTCTTTGCAACAGACTTCGCTTACGGCCATACCAACCTGGCTATGCCCGATCTCGTCTGATCTCGGAAGCTAAGCAGGTTTGGGCCTGGTTAGTACTTGGATGGGAGACCGCCTGGGAATACCAGGTGCTGTAAGCTTTTTGGAAATTTTTCACTTAGTATATAATAATTTTGCCAAAAAATAGAGTCAATGCCGGATCTCTGAATCTTAGCAGGTTTGGGCCTGGTTAGTACATGGATGGGAGACTGCCTCTTAATACCAGGTGCTGTAAGCTTTTTGGACATTTTTCACTTAGTATATAATAATTTTGCCAAAAAATAGAGTCAATGCCCGATCTCTGAATATTTGCAGCTGTGGGCCTGGTTAGTACATGGATGGGAGACTGCCTGGGAATACCAGGTGCTTTAATCTTTTTGGAAAATTTCACGAATTATATAATAATCTTTCATTAAAAAAAAAAAAAAAAAAAAGAGTCAATGCCCGATCTCTGAATCTTAGCAGGTTTAGGTCTGGTTAGTACTTTGATGAGAGACTGCCCAGGAATACCAGGTGCTTTAAGCTTTTGGGCTTTCTTTCCTACTTATATAATGTACTGGCGATAAGATTGGCTGCTCTTTAAATAGCCCTCTCTTTGCAGCAGACTTCGCTTACAGCCATGCCAACCTGGCTTTGGCCGATCTCGTCTGATCTCGGAAGCTAAGCAGGTTTGGTCCTGGTTAGTACTTGGATGGGAGACCGCCTGGGAATACCAGGTGCTGTAAGCTTTTTGGACATTTTTCACTTAGTTTATAATAATTTTGCCATAAAATAGAGTCAATGCCCGATCTCTGAATCTTAGCAGGTTTAGGTCTGGTTAGTACTTTGATGAGAGACTGCCTAGGAATACCAGGTGCTTTAAGTTTTTGGGTTTTCTTTCCTACTTATATAATGTACTGGCGATAAGATTGGCTGGTCTTTAAATAGCCCTCTCTTTGCAGCAAACTTCGCTTACGGCCAAACCAACCTGGCAACGCTAGTGAGCCACACAGGAAGTGAGTTGGCAGTTTGTAGTAGGCAGTAGGTGAGAGAGGCTCACCTTGTGTTTTTTGTTTTGTTTTATCTGCGTAAAGATTTATTTCTTTTGCAACTTATTGATTTTTGTTTGTTTTAGTTTTTATACTTCCCAGCAGCAGTTTGCTGTCTGGGGAGAAATTTTTCTTTTGTTTGAAAAATGGATGGATTACATGGCAAAGAAGTGGACATGGCAGGAGGAAGACGAGTGCTAACAGACAAAGAAATGGATAAAGAACAACGAGATGGACAAGGACGAATGGATTATAACAAGAGGATTTACTCTAAAGAGGCTACAGTAATTGTTGACATGGCGGATCAGAGAGATGCAAGAGCAGAGGACATTATCAAAGCAGTGAACGAAAGGATTGGAGGAGGAAAGATTCTAGCAGTCAGACCAAGGCAAGTAAAAGAATATGAAATTACACTGATAAACAGGGAGGCGTGCGATGGATTAGATGAAGGATTAATGATAAAAGGAAAACTGTGTGAGATTCGACAACTGAAAACAAGGGAGTATGTGGTTTCTTTCATACATTTGCCAGCCTATATTGAGGACTCTGACATTTTAATTAAATTACAAAATTGGGGCGTAACACCTGTTTCAGACATCATAAGAAGAATGTATCCAGGCACAGACATTGCGGATGGTACAAGGTACCTAAGGGTGAAATTTCCTAAAGAAGTAGTGTCTCTGCCATACAGTACAAAGTTTGATACGGAGGAGGGAACACAGTATTTCAGGATCATGCATGATCGTCAGGTTAAAACCTGTCGATTGTGCATGAATCCGGGACATGTGTTCAAAGACTGTCCAGATTTTAAATGTCATCAGTGCAATGGCCAGGGTCATTACGCAAGGGATTGCGATGCAATTAAGTGCCCGGATTGCAGAAAGGTGATCATAAGATGTGAGTGTTGGATGGAGAATGAAATTCAAAATAAAGAGTCAGAAGGTGTAGGAGGGCGAATGTCAAAAGAAACTGAATTACAAAATGGTGGAGAGAATGAGGAAGAGGATGGTGTGAATAAAGAGGCTATTGTGGAAAATAAGAAGGAATTGGAAGAGAAAAGGCTGGAAGGAGAAATGGACAAAGGAATATTGACATCACAGGAAGTAACACAAGGGGTATTGGAGGAAATGGAGAACCAAGGATTAAAAGAAAAGGAGGAGGAAATGCAAGAGATAACTGAAGAGGAGAAAGAAATGGAATTGGAAGAGAAAAGGCTGGAAGGAGAAATGGACAAAGGAATATTGACATCACAGGAAGTAACACAAGGGGCATTGGAGGAAATGGAGAACCAAGGACTAAAAGAAAAGGAGGAGGAAATGCAAGAGATAACTGAAGAGGAGAAAGGAGTGGACAGAATGGATGATAGAAAGGACAAAAGGGTGACATTAAGAAGGAGAACCCTTAAGGTAATACCAAATGTGAATGTGGCCAGAAAAAAAAGACATTTTAGGGAAAAATACAATAAGGGGAAACATTTGTTTGAGAATAAATTTCAAGTGTTGAGGGAAGATGAGGAGGAGGAGGTAGACTAAGAATACAATGTTTGGTTTAAATTTGTATTATTATTTATTATTATAATGTTTTTATACATTGTATCATGGTATGCTAATGCCTTAATTGTATTTCAAAAAGAAAAATGGAGATAAAAGGTTATTTATTGAATGTAAAGTGAAATAAATGTGTTTGGTGTTTAGAGAAATGGCTTTTATCAAACCTGTGGCAAATAATTATTGTTTTTGTTTGTTATGCTTCTGTGGAAAATGTGTACAATGTTTTTAATGAAATATTTTAAATTTGTTAATAAAAAAAAAAAAAAATAAAAAAAAAAAAAAAAAAATCTCGTCTGATCTCGGAAGCTAAGCAGGTTTGGGCCTGGTTAGTACTTGGATGGGAGACCGCCTGGGAATACCAGGTGCTGTAAGCTTTTTGGAAATTTTTCACTTAGTATATAATAATTTGGCAAAAAAATAGAGTCAATGCCCGATCTCTGAATCTTAGCAGGTTTGGGCCTGGTTAGTACATGGATGGGAGACTGCCTGTTAATACCAGGTGCTGTAAGCTTTTTGGACATTTTTCACTTAGTATATAATAATTTTGCCAAAAAATAGAGTCAATGCCCGATCTCTGAATCTTAGCAGGTTTAGGTCTGGTTAGTACTTTGATGAGAGACTGCCTAGGAATACCAGGTGCTTTAAGCTTTTGGGCTTTCTTTCCTACTTATATAATGTACTGGCGATAAGATTGGCTGCTCTTTAAATAGCCCTCTCTTTGCAGCAGACTTCGCTTACGGCCATACCAACCTGGCTATGCCCGATCTCGTCTGATCTCGGAAGCTAAGCAGGTTTGGGCCTGGTTAGTACTTGGATGGGAGACCGCCTGGGAATACCAGGTGCTGTAAGCTTTTTGGACATTTTTCACTTAGTTTATAATAATTTTGCCAAAAAATAGAGTCAATGCCCGATCTCTGAATCTTAGCAGGTTTAGGTCTGGTTAGTACTTTGATGAGAGACTGCCTAGGAATACCAGGTGCTTTAAGCTTTTGGGTTTTCTTTCCTACTTCCTACTAGAGTCAATGCCCGACCTCTGAATCTTAGCAGGTTTGGGCCTGGTTAGTACTTGGATGGGAGACCGCCTGGGAATACCAGGTGCTGTAAGCTTTTTGGAAATTTTTCACTTAGTATATAATAATTTTGCCAAAAAATAGAGTCAATGCCCGATCTCTGAATCTTAGCAGGTTTGGGCCTGGTTAGTACATGGATGGGAGACTGCCTGGGAATACCAGGTGCTTTAATCTTTTTGGAAAATTTCACGAATTATATAATAATCTTTCATTAAAAAAAAAAAAAAAAAAAAAAGAGTCAATGCCCGATCTCTGAATCTTAGCAGGTTTAGGTCTGGTTAGTACTTTGATGAGAGACTGCCTAGGAATACCAGGTGCTTTAAGCTTTTGGGTTTTCTTTCCTACTTATATAATGTACTGGCGATAAGATTGGCTGCTCTTTAAATAGCCCTCTCTTTGCAGAGGACTTCGCTTACCGCCATACCAACCTGGCTATGCCCGATCTCGTCTGATCTCGGAAGCTAAGCAGGTTTGGGCCTGGTTAGTACT